>NC_037685.1:88933170-89233170 GCF_003255815.1 Theropithecus gelada
TCACTTAATGTACCTAATTTATAAATTAAACTTAACCATAGGTAGATATGTAGATAAAAAAACATAGTATCTATAGGTTTTGGTACTATTTATGATTTGGCATTAACTTGGAGGTCTTGGGACATATCCTTTGTAGATATAGAAACTATTGTAATCATCTATGACTTCATTCTCAGTGTGTCTTTTTCTCATTGGCCACAAGGAAAATTTCTACCCGGTTGATTTCGGTTTCCTTCAATTCAGCAATCATTTATTGGACCTATTATATAAAAGTTACTGTGCTAAAAGTGGTGAGCATTAAGACTCAGATGGTAATAAACCCTCCTCTCAAAGAAGGACACAGTTTGTATTGTAAAATAGAACTTAGATATACGTATTAGACGGCAGTACGTACAATGCGTTATAATACAAGTTCACCTCTCAAAGAGCACCTTGGATAGAGAATTGAGAGGACTCTATTTTGAAAATGTATTCTTTGAAGTATGGATGAGATTTAACCAGTATGAGAATATAGAACTGGGAAAAGTTACAAATACATTTATATATAGGGGTTAGAGGTGAGAAAACTAGTTGAATACTTTGGCAGTTAAGAAAAAATGTGAGAGAGGATTGAAGAGAAGAAGAAATTGGAAGAATTTGTACTACTGCAGACAAGTTTGAATGTCAGGCTGAATTGTTTCTTATTTAATAATTAATAGATATTAAATATTTCGGAACAGGTTACATAATTATGCTGTATTGGATGAAATACCAATAACAACTAGGCTGGCAGTTGAGCAATCCAATTAAGAAGGTGAGCCTTTAGGCTATTTTACCTCTGTTCATATATTCACTCTCCTACCTGGTAGCTGTGTAATCTGGGAAAATTGCTATTTCTTTTCATTTCCTTTTCTGTGTTTTATAAAATTAAGAGGATAATAATTATATACCTATCTCACAGTACTGTTGTGAGAACCAAATGTGATAATATATGAAAAGAATTAACACAGGATTAGACACAGACAAAGTACTCCAAAAAAGTTGGCTGCAATTGTTACCTTGTATGTAATGCTTTACTAGGATTTCTAAATATATTTAAGTAATGTGAATGGCAGCCATTTAGGAAGGAGTTGAGGCATGGGAGGAGTTAACTGAAAAGGTCTAAGGTAACTCAAAAGGAAGACATACACAATGAAATCAGGTCAGAGGGGTTATGGCCAAGGTAGCTTAGGCTGCCCTGAAAGACCACCCAGTTCAGCAGGTGTGATGCAGTCGAGGCTGAATCCAATGAATTGATGCCTCTCAGAATGCACAGAAGATCAGTTAGTGGAATGTGTGTTGAGTGCAAGACAGTGAGTTCATTTTCACTATCAGTGACAAATTTACAATGTCCACACTACACTGTAGTTTCTGGTTTCAAAATTTTCATACAACAAAAAATTTTATATAAGCTGTCTTAGAAAAATAATTTCCAATTTGAATTTCATCTATCTATCTTCATGTAGTACTGTCACTATTTTATTTTGGAAGTAATAATAAATGAGTAAGATGTGTTAGATTGTATGGCAGGAAATAAAACGGAAAGAAAGAATAGATACCCTTTAAACTGGAATATGTGAATTAAAAGCAATACTTAATAAAAAACAAAAGGAAAGGACAGAAATAATAATTTTAAAATGGCAGTAGTATTTGGTACTATTGATTTTGAACATTTGTGCAGTGCTTTGAAAATTTTGATATCAAATTATGTACTTTATTGAATATGATCCTTACCAGAATACTGTGAGACGGGCTATATACATTTCTTAGACAGAAAGTGTCCAATAAACTACATTTTTTATCCCTGCCAATATTTGGAAAAAAGTGAGAGATGGACATAGAAATCAGACAGATTTCATTCATTCACTCAATGAATGTTTATTTAGCTCCACTCATACTTGGCATTCTTAAAGACACAGATGGTAAGTCAGTGAATGAAACAAAAATCTCTATGTAATGAAACTTACAGCCAAAAGATGGGATAATAATGTCACATGTGACAAACATGGATATGTACTGTTCAAAACCTACTTTAAGACAAAACAGGCAAGATGCAGTGGCTCACGCCTATAATCCCAACACTTCGGGAGGCCAAGGCTGGCAGATCACTTGAGGCTAAGAGTCTGAGACCACTCTGGCCAATGTGGCAAAACTCCATCTCTACAAAAAATACAAAAATTAGCCAGGCATGGTGGCACAGGCCTATAATCCCAGCTACTGGGGAGGCTGAGGAAGGAGAATCACTTTAACCCAGGAGGAGGAGGTTGCCGTGAGCTGAGATCATGCCACTGCACTCTGGCCTGGGTGAATGAGTGAGACTCTTGCCCCCAAAAAAAAAAAAAAAAAAAAAAAAAGGAACATTCTACATACACGTTGCCCAGCTATTAGAACTATGTTTATATGGCAGTACCTGGCTTTAACTTATTCAGGCCTGGGTATGCTTCACCTTCGAAACTCAGTTCACACTCTGCAGAGCAGACCTCAGTCATTGCCAAAGAAAAGACCTAGTCATTTCTGCCCAATGTATGACTTCTCTAATGGACTCATTTTGGGTTTTCAGAGACTGTCTCTTCGATATACTGATTTTCTTTCTTTGAGAATATACCTAGGAATAGGATTGCTGGATCATGTAGTAGTCCTATTTTTAGTTTTTTGAGGAGCCTCCAAAGTGTTCTTCAGAGTGGTTGTACTAATTTGCATTCCCACCAACAGAGTTCAAGGATTCCCTTTTCTCCACAGCCTCTCCAGCATTTGTCATTGCATGTCTCTTGGATAAATGAAATTTTAACTGGGATGAGATGATATCTCATAGTTTTGATTTGCACATTGATGGTTAATAATGTTGAGTACCTTTTCATATACCTGTTTTCCATTTGTATGAATTTGGTTTGCTAGTATTTTGATGATAATTTTTGCATCAATATTCATCAGGGATTCTGTACAGTAGAATCTTTCTTTCCTCTTTCTTTCTTTCTTTCTTTCTTTCTTTCTTTCTTTCTTTCTTTCTTTCTTTCTTTCTTTCTTTCTTTCTTTCTTTCTTTCTTTTTCTTTCTTTCTTTCATGACTTTGTCTGGTTTTTGTGTCAGGGTAATACTGGCCTCATAGAATGGATTTGGAAATATTCCCTCATCCTCTATTTTTCAGACTAGTTGGAGCAAGATTGATATTACTTCTTGAATAGTTTGGTAAATTTTGCAAAATAAGCCATCAGGTACTGGAATTTTCATTGCTGGGAGACTTTATTTTCTGGCTTCAATCTCAGTTCTTACTATTGATCTGTTCAGGTTTCAGATGTCTTCATTGTTCAATTTTAAGAGGTTGCATTGTCTAGGAATGTATCCCTTTCTTCTACAGTTTCCACTTTATTGGCATATAGCTGCTCATAGTAGCCTCTGATAATCTTTTGAATTTCTTCAGTATTGGTTGTAATGTCTCCTTTTTTATCTCTGATTTTATTTGTTTGGTCTTCTCTCTGTGTTTCTCAAGGTTTGATGATTTCGTTTATCTTTTCAAAAAAGCAATTTTTCCTTTTGTTGATTGTTTATATTTTATCTCAATTTCCTTTATTCATGCTCTGAGCTTTTTTATTTCTTTTCTTCTATTAATTATGAGTGTGTTTTGCTCCTGCTTTTCTAGTTTATTAATATTCATTGTTAAGTTGTTTACTTGAAGTTTTTTCTACTTTTTTGATGTAAGTGCTTACTGCCATTAACTTTCTCCTTAGAACAGCTTTTGCCATATTCCATATGTTTTGGTATATTACCTTTCCAACATCATTTGTTTCACTTTTTAAAAAAAATTTCCTTCTTATTTTCTTCATTAACCCACTAGCTATTCAGTGTGTATTGTTTAATTTTCATGTGTTTATGTTTTCTAAAATTCATTTTGTTATTGATTTCTAGTTTTATTCCATTGTGGTAAGAGAAAATACTTGAAATAATTTTAATTTTTTGAATACAGTAAGGCCTGTTTTGTGCCCTTACATGTGGGCTATCCTTGAGAATGATCCATGTTGTGAGGAGAAGAATGTGTATTCAGCAGCTTTTGGATGACATGTTCTGTAAATATCTACTAGGTCTATTTGGTCTGTTGTACAGATTAAACCCAATGTTTCTTTGTTGATTTTCTTTGGAAGATCTGTCCAATGCTAAAAGTGGGATGTTGAAGTCTCCAGCTATTATTGTATTAGAGTCTATCTTTCTCTTTATCTCTAATAATATTTGATATATATCTAGGTGCTCCAGTGTTTGGTGCACATATATTTGCAAATTGTTATATCCTCTTGCTGAATTGACCCCTTTATCAGTGTATCATGACCTTGTCTCTTTTTATAGTTTTTTCTTGAAATATATTTTGTCTGATTTAAGTAAAGCTTTCCTGTTCCTTTCTAGCTTCCATTTGCATGAAATATATTTTTTCATCCCTTTATTTTCAGGCTATGTGTGTCTTTATAGGTGAAGTATGTTACTTGTAGGCAACAGATTATTGGGTCATTTAACAAAATATTCAGTCTCTCTGTGTCTTCTGTTTGGAGGATTTAGTTCATTTACATTCCATATTACTATTAAGGACTTACTCCTACCATTTTGTTATTTGTTTTCTGGTCGTTTTGTGGTCTTCCTTCTTTCCTTCCTTCCTGTTCCTGTTACTGAGGGTGATTTTCTCTGGTTCTATGTTTTAATTATTGCTTTTAATGTTTTGTATATCTGTTGTGTTTTTGGATTCGAATTTACTATGAGGCTTGCAAATAATGTCTTATAACCTATTGTTTTAAACCAAAGACAACACGGATTGCATAAACAAACAGAAAACTAATAAAAACTCTCTGCATTTCAACTTTATTCCCCTGCTTGTTAACTTTTTGTTGTTTCCATTTATCTTATTATATATACTATGTCTTGCAAAGTTTAGTTATTATTTTTGATATGTTCATTTTTTAGTCTTTCTACTCAAGGTGTGAGTAGTTTATACACCATCATTACAGTGTTCTAATATTCTCTTTTTCCATGTCCTTACTATCACCAGTAAGTTGTATAACTTCAGATAATTTCTTATTGCTCATTAATGTCATTAATATCCTTTTTCTTCAGATTGAAGAACTCCCTTTAGCATTGCTTGTAGGACAGGTCTGGTGTTAACAATATCCCTCAGCTTTGGTTTGTCTCGGAAACTCTTTATTTCTCTTTCATGTTTGAAGGAATTTTTGGCTGATTATACTATCTCAGGATAAAAGCTTTTTTTCCCCTTCAGCACTTTACATGTCCCATGCCACTCTCTCCTGGCCTGTAAGATTCCACTGAGAAGTCAGCTGTCAAACATATTGAAGACTCTGTATGTTATTTGTTTCATTCGTCTTTCTACTTTTAGTATCCTTTCTTTAGTCTTTACTTTTAGTATCCTTTCTTTAGTCTTTACTTTTAGGAGTTTGATTATTACATGTCTTGAGATAGTCTTATTTGGGTTAAATTAACTGGATGTTCTCTACCTTTCTTATACTTGAATATTGATATCTTTCTCTAGGTTTGGAAATTTCTGTTATTTTCTTTTTGAATAAACTTTCCACCCCTATCTCTGTACTTTCTCTTTAAGGCCAGTTACTCAGATTTGTCCTTTTGAGGGTATTTTCTCAATCTTGCAGGCATGTTTCATTCTTCTTTGTTCTCCTTTCTTCTGTGTCCTCTGACTGTACGTTTTCAAATAGCCTGTCTTTAAGCTCTCTGATTCTTTTGCTTGTCAATTCTGCTATTGAGACTCTGATGCATTCTTCAGTATGTCAGTTGCATTTTCAGCTCCAGAATTTCTGCTTCATTCTTTTCAATTATTTTGATCTCTTTGTTAAATTTATCTTATAAGGTTCTGAATTGCTTCTCTATGTTATCTTGAATTTTATTGAGCTTCCTCAACACAGCTATTTTGAATTCTTTCTGTGAAAGGTCACATATCTCTGTCTCTGTAGGACTGGTCACTAGTGCCTTATTTATTTCATTTGTTAAGGTCATATTTTCCTGGATGGTTGTGTCTTTGTGGGTATTTGTTAATGTCTTGAGATTGAAAAGTTTGGTGTTTATCGTAGTGTTGGAATCTGGGCTTATTTGTAGCCACCCTTCTTGGGAAGAATTTCCAAATATTCAAAGGGACACGGGTGTTATAATCTAAGTCTTTGGTCATTGCAGCCATATCTACATTAAGGGACACCCTAAGCTCAGTAATGCTGTGACTCTTGCAGACTAGAAGAGTTGTTCTTGGTTTTCCTGGGTTAGATCTGGGAGAATTCCCTTGACTACCAGGAAGAGATTCTTTTTCTTTTCCCTTACTTCTCCCCAAACAAACAGAGTCTCTCTGTCTGTGTAGAGCTGCATGGAGTTGGGGATGTATTACATAAGCATTCCTTTGGTCACCACCGCTGGGATTGTGCTGGGACAGACCTAAGCCAACACAGCCCTGGATCTCACACAGAGCCTATGGTGACCACTGTCTGGCTACTGCCTATGTTCACTCAAGCCTTCAGGCTCTACAATCAGCAGGTGGTGAAACTAGCCGAGTTTCTGTCCTCCCCTTCAGGATGGCAACATTACGAAAATTTCAGGAAGGCCCATAGATACCATCAAGGAGCCAGGACATGGAGTTGGGTACTTAGGTAGCTACCTGGTACTCTATTCTACTGCAGATGAATTGGCACCCAAGCCATAAGACAAAGATATTCCCACTCTTCCCTCCCCTTCCCACAAGCAGAGGAGTCTCTCTCCCATGGCCACCACTGTCCCAGACACAGCAGTGAGTACTGCTACTGGCTGCTGCCAATATTCATTCAAGGCCCAAGGGCTCTTCAGCCTGTGGTGAATGATGTTAGTCCTGAGTCTCTCCCCACAGGGCAGTGGGCTGATTGAGAGCAGGTCCATAAATGCCATCCAAGAGCCAAGGCCTGGAATGGTGGACCCCAGGAGGCCACTTGGTGCTCTACTACACTGGGGCTGAGATGGCACCCAAGACTCAATACAAAATCCCCTCTACTCTTCACTCTCCCTTCCTCCAGCAGGTTCTCTCCTCATAGCCACCACAGCTGGGGATGTGCTGGTTCACACCTGAAGCCAGCATGGCTCTGAGTCTCACCTAAGGCCTGTGCTAAGTACTACCTCACCCCTACTGCTGATTATTCAGGGCCCAAGTGCTCTTTAGTCAGCAGATAATGAATCCTACTAGGACTAGATTTTCAAGTCTGCCAGTTACCTTCTGGTCCAGCGTGTGTCCAGAAATGTCATTCAGGACCTAGGGCTTGGAATAGGGGCCACAGGTCTCTGTCCAGTGCCCTATTTTATTGTGGCTCAGTTCATATCCAAGTTGCAAGACAAAGTCCTCTTTACTCTCCCTCTTCTGTCTTCAAACAGAGGGAAGGAACCTCTCCTGGAGCTAAAAGCTGTGCTGCCTAGGGTTTGGGGAGGAGTGATGCAAACATACCCTTGGCTGCCCCAGTTGGTATAAGTCACATGCACTCCAATCAGGCTCCAAGCTCAGGGCAGTACCAGGGCTTGTCCAGGGATTGCAATCTTTGTGGACTTTCAAGTCCTTTCAAGTTTATTTAGAACCTCAGAGCACTTTAATCCATGGTGGTCTAGCTTGCCAGAACTTAGGTTCCAACCACTGGGATAAGCTATTGGCTTCTGGCTAAGACTGGTCTAAATGCTTCCTCCTTGTGTGCTGGCTCAGTTCTGCCCTGTGCTGCTTTCCGCTGTGACAGGACAGCACTGAGTTCCAACGTGAAGTCACACAATGACCATGCTCTCCCTCCCCCAAGCACACTAATTGTCTCTCTGTGCCATGCAGCCACTGCTAGCGGATGGGGCAGGGGTGTTGGAGGTGAGTCAAGACTGTCTTCCCTTCCCTCTTCATTGCATCTTTCCTTAACATGATGTTAAAACTACGTACTGTGATCACTCATCTGATTTTTGGTGCTTCTTCACGTGGATAGTCGTTCAATTTGGTGTTCCTGCATGGGGAACACCATGCAGGAACGTGCAGTGGAAGGTTCGATTTGTTCATCTTGGCCTACCTCCTTACTCCTTGTTATACTCTTAACTTTGTGATAACATCCTTTCCCTGGAGTGTTATCACAACTGTTGATAAACAGATAAAGATCTTACTATTATAAGATGAAAAGTCTTGGTGAATGTAGCTTCAGATCTGATGCAAAGGAGGCCTGTTCACTCTTAATCTGTGAAACATAAAGTCTTATCTACATAGTCACAGGCAATATGGAGAATTGCAAGAGGTATCTTAGTGTAGTATAGAGAATACACACTCTGTAGTGTATAGACTAATAAAATAAATGTAACCCCAAGCTTACCACCCAGAAAAGTCACTCCTCCTTTCACAGCTATCAGTAAGTAAGGCATAGGGAGAGAAGAAGTATTCTACTCCAGCTGAAATCTTTCCACTTGGAAACATTATGTCATGGAAAACAAAACTGTCCATTTGTAGATATAACAAGTATTACAGCTCCTACTTCAAAGATAACAAAACTAAAGTTCAGAAATGTTAAGTAACTTAACAAAGATTATACAAGAAGGACATTGTGGAGCCTGGGCTCAGACATTTTAAATCTGAGAAAACACATTAGAACATCTTCTATGTACTTGAATGTCTTCCATGAGTATAGAATAATAGAGTATAGATATGGGGTATAAGATATAGTGAAGTCAGTCAGCACCTTTGCCTTTAAGATATTTTAATCAAATTAGGGAGTCCAAAATTTAGGATAATTTCAGCACAGTTCTATCTATATGATATATAAATGAGAATTCCAGGAGCAGACTGAAACAATGCTCTTTTGCGTCAAAAGTAGGTTGGTTATGGTCATAGGCAGCTTCCCAGAGGAGGTGATAGCTGAGTTGAATCTTGAAGGATAGTAAAAACTAGTCAGCTTAGCAAGGTAGAGGATGAATGACAGAAGGCAATTCTGAGTAGGAGTTATGGCACAAAGATAGGAGACAACACGAAAAAGTTGAAGGATGACAAATGGTTCCAAATGACTGGAGTAAGTAGCGCAAATGAGGGAGTGTTAAGATACGAGACTGTTTGTGAGTATATTGGCTTTTACTTAGTCAAAAATCTACTACCTGCCAGACACAGTATTGTCTGCAGAGAGAAAAACAGCGAAGAATAAGATAGATGGTGTTTAGGTGCTCAAATTACACCATCTAATAAATACTCTGATTGGAGAAGGGTGCGCTGCTCTAGAAATACAGGAAGCAGCACCTACTTTGACCCGAGATGCACATGGTTATGTAAATAGCTTCCTAGGAAAGGAACATCCAATTTCAAGAATGACGTATAAGCAGGGATTTACCCGAAGAAAGGTAGAGGAAGAAAATTCTATGAAGGGGAAATGGGATGCGCAAAATAAAAAGGCGGAACAAGGAGAGGACGATTTGTAAATTGAAAAACATTGGAGAAAGGAATCTGAAGCAGACACTGATTCAGCCAAAAAGTTGATGATATTCTAAGAACAAAACACATATAGTCTATCATCACTTTAGTAACTGTTACTTTTATAGCATCACTTCTAACACCTGTGATTCCTTGGGAATTATTTTTTAACACTGCAGGCCAAAAGAACATCAGAAGGGTCAATCACATGACTATACATACAACTGTTGAGAGGCTGCTAACTCACCCCAAAATTCAACACCGATCATATAAACTCAATACATTTCGTGACTCTATTTTCATTCCATTGACTGTAAGCTTTTCTCTTGTCAAAATAAAAATGTCCGTAGGACTCTAACATTTGCCTTTGCTGGTATGAATACCATAGCAGAGATAAACTATTCATATTTGATGAAATTAGAATAGAAACTTAAAACTTGACATGGAGCATCTCTTCTACAGTGTCAGAGCTGACTCAAATTTTACTTTTATTCACAAAATAGGACCAATAATAGGGCTTGTACACGGGGGTTTTGCAAATCAAATTATATGCAAGAGGACCTCAAAACTACCCTCTGAGATAAAGGTGGTTTTTTTCTGTGTTTTCAATATGTTTCCTCATAGATTTAGATGGAAAACTTGTTTCAATGCTTCACCTAAGTAATATATACTTTTTTGATACCTCAGAATCATTAGAAGTTTTATACACATTTAGTATGTATTTATTTTGTTATTTTAACACTTATACAACTTCTAATAGATATTTGAAGGCGAAAGAATTGCTTTCCTATTTTACAACAGTTTATATGTTGCTATGTTGTAATGTGAGATGCTTAAATGGGATCTCAAATCCCATAAATAAAATAATCTGTGAGGTAAAACAAAAATTTAACAATAGAAAAAGGAAATAAAATATGATTGATGAAAATAATGTAACACCTTTAAAATATTTTGAAAAAAACGACTCTACATTTTAGAGAAAAACATTACAACAAAGAATGGAATCATCAGCATTAAATATTTGCTCAAAATCAGCCATCCTTAATTTTTAATGATGCTAACAATAGCAGCAATCCAGACTCTTGTTTTGTTTTGTTTACGTGATGTGGTTATTTTGCCATTATTTTGACAAGTGGAGTTCAGAGGGAGTTCACTCAGAGATACCACATCCTTTGGAAGATGCAAGGCTGGCACTGGAAGCCACTGGGGACTCTGCTTCACAGTCTAGATATGAACATGCTTAAAACAATTTGGAATTTTCTATTTCGTGTCCTGCCCCTAGCTATCTTATTTGTTGGAATCTGTGATCAGATTACAGAAAGATTACACTTTAACCTATATTTAATCTAAACTAAATAGATATCAGAAGCCATGTTAAGAAATTCAATTTTGTTGCTTTTAAGAGCCAGGTGGAGGGTTGTGTTTTATTTTGGTATATTAACTGTTGCTGGGCAACATAAGTTGTTTTCAATATAGTTTATATCAGTGAAGGGCAAATGTAAGTTCTTCCTTCATTTCAAGGGGATGCTTTCTATAAAATTTCTTCTACAGATACCAGCATCTCTACGGACAAGAGGTCAGAAAGAATTCTCACAAAATGTGTGTTGGAGAAAATCTTAGGGGAAAAATATGACTCCTAAATGGTATTTTGAAGTTTCAGACATCGCAGCCTTGTCCTTCTGTATACAGTGGTTACATTTTTTTTTTTTGTAATAGTAAAGTGCAGCTTGTCATTCTATTCTTTTCAATTATTGTTCTTTTTATTGCTATTTGAAGTCAGTAACTTTACAATCCATTCTAAGCTCATCTTTAATAAGCATTTACAGTTGAACAGACTCGGGTTATTCTCTTTATTACTTCCAAGCTTCATAAGGTCTAAGCAGTTTCATAAGACTTTCCTATGCACCATAAAGATGAAGCAACACATAGGAGACTTCATGATGCCTTCTTAAAAATTATGTGCATGCCTCACTTTTGTTGTACAGATGACAAGGTCACCTTTAATTTGACTTGCATGTCATTTAAAAATTACTTAGAGCAACCTGACTTTTTATAAAAAACAAAGAATATTTTGTGGAGTTCTAGGAATACAACTTTTTCACTAATCGTGAGAAGTCTCAGGTCTTACAAGAAAACAGAAAGGCCACAGGATTTTTTTTTTAACACGTTACTTAAAGGAAAATCAAATAACCTGTGTAACAAGTGAAAACAAAGATAGAAAAAAAACCCATAAAATTACGCAAAAGACTGCTACACCTCTAAGATGAAATCTTTTCCATTTTAAACTGCTGGCAAAATTTTATTTAATTTCTTTGGGGAAGTAATTGGAGTAAAATGTTAATAAAATTTAATTAACTGCACAATAAACTCTCTTTACTGTCTACATGATATGGTTTTTTTCTTGTTTCAAACAAGGAAGAGCAATTAATCTTTCCTTTTGAAACAAAGAACTCTGAAAAATTGTATGCTATAGGGTTGGAGAAATTTTTGGCTTTATTTTGTTTTTTGGTTAAGGGGACCGAATATATTCTAAATTGACACTTGCAAGATGCTTCTGTTTGGACTATTGGAAGCCAATTCAGGTCTGCTTTTCTTCAGAGTATATAAAACTAACATTGTTATGTAGCTTCACTGACAGAGGCGCACTCATGCAAAGGAAGATGGATGGAATGTCGGTTTTCTCTATCATGGGATCCCCATTTAGTGACCCAGATGAGGACTGAGCGAACTTGTCACACAAGCGTGACAGGGCCTGATACGACTTTTTAAATGAAGCTCCAAATCTCATATAGATTTGAAGTTGCTGCTAGAGCACAAAATTTGTCATAAAAGACTTGTCAGTACAGAGTTCATTAAGGTAAAGGATGATAGTACTTTATCTGGACACAATTGAGCTCGCCTCTGGTGGCCTAATCTTCAGTTAAAACTGAATTGTGTTTTGTTGTGTTTCTTCTCTTTAAAGATTTTTTAAAATGATTTCATTAAGTTTTTCCTTATTCTGTACTCCAAACTCAAAAGTTTCTTGTAAAATTTTCCCCCAATTTTACTTTTTTTTTTTTCCTTTGTTAAATTTGGACATGTGTTTATGATGGCCACTAACAGTCACTTGGGACTTGCCTGAGTCTTTTTTTTTTTTTTTTTTTTTTGAGACAGAGTCTCGCTCTGTCGCCCAGGCTGGAATGCAGTGGCCGGATCTCAGCTCACTGCAAGTTCCACCTCCCGGGTTTATGCCATTCTCCTGCCTCAGCCTCTGAAGTAGCTGGGACTACAGGCGCCCGCCACCACGCCCGGCTAGTTTTTTGTATTTTTAGTAGAGACGGGGTTTCACCGTGTTAGCCAGGATGGTCTCGATCTCCTGACCTCGTGATCCACCCGCCTCGGCCTCCCAAAGTGCTGGGATTACAGGCTTGAGCCACCGCGCCCGGCTGCCTGAGTCTTTAGGTGAGGTGTTAAGCTTCTCAGGGCAGAATTGCAATGCTTAGGTGAAAGACCAGGCTCTTAATCACTGGCTCTGTGGCTGCCCTACTAGAAATTCTATGGCTTCCATTGAATTTTCTTTTATTTAGGATCCAGAGATCAATAAAAGTATTCACTGTCACAAGACTGTCTAGGACTTAAGATAAATCTGAACGTGACAATGTCATGAAAGGCTTAATTTCCAATTACAAGTAGCTTTGTTAGAAGCAGTTTCGATGTTTTCGAATATATCATTTTGTTAGCTATTTGCTATGGACTTCAGCATAATTTTAATATACAAGTCTTCCTGAAAGAACTTTAAAGATGTTTTTGTCTATTTGTACCACCCCTACCCACTCACCATTCTAATTCAAGGAATATTCCCATGAGGTTATTAGCTCCTATTATCCTCATTTTACATGTGGGAAAAACAAAAGAAAGGCAAAGTAAAGTTAGCATATTCTTGTTTAGGAAAGTAAGAAAATGGTCACTGATTTATCTTCTTCTCCTGATTCCCAGCCTAATGTACTTAGCCTGAACTGAGATAAAATATCAAATCAGTATCAGGAACATGCGGATGCTCCATCCAGTCCTCTTTTAGAACTAAGGAACTTCTCCCTCAGCTGCTAGGAGTGTTGCCAGATGTCAGGCCACCGCTGACAACATTTTCCAGGAATTGTTTGCAACTTAAGAGAGTTGCTATTCCTCTTTTCTATGTAACCAGCACCCAGTGAATGTTCTCTGTAAAGGATATAAAGGCTTAGACAGTTGGCCCAAATTCAATATATCTTTGAAGGATCACCTCAGTTTCAGAGCTTACCAGAAGACCAACTGAGATTCCAGTTGAGAATGCATTACAGAACAATTTCTCGCCTTGCCCAATCAATTCTACTTTCTTCCCTTTTTCCTAGAGGCTTTGATTCCGAGAGCAATCTAGAATAAATTTCCTGCACTCACATTTTTGTCTTGTGGTCTGCCCCCAAGAAATGTGACCAGTGACACAATATTTAGAGTATATTAGGAAAACAAACCCACCAATCTTTAACAGTTCAGTTTTTTCCTGTTAATATATCTGATGTATGTTGAAATATTTTTCTTCTGTTACATTGTATTCAAATAGCTTTTGACACAAAAAATATGAGGGTCTTGTTATTAAAGATGCTAATAAAAATAATAAAATCAATTTGTATGTTGACAAAGAATAAGATTTTTGCCTTATGTCATTTTGAGTATGAATTAATTTTTACCTCAGTAATTATATTAAGGGCACATTTGAAAAGATCAAGTAGCCTGACTAGGTAGACAGAATAACCATCCAAGTTTTGCTCTAAAACCATGGACAGGTTCTCTCCTTGTGCACATGATCCCCAAATGGAATGTTTTCTTCTATCCAAGACTCACTACAAAATGTTTATTGAATCATAGTATCATCCATGCTTTTAAATGTTAATGCAATGCATCTGTTTTTTATTGCTATACAACAAACTTTCACAAACACAGAAACTATATTTTAGTTTATTATTTTTCTCTTCATTATGTTTTTATCTCACAGTTTCCATGAGTCAAGAGCTAGGCTTCGCTGGGTCTTCCGCTCAGGCTCTCAGGAAAGTTGAATTCAAGGTGTCAGACATGTTGTGTTCTCATCTGGAGGCTCATTTAGGGAAGGATCAGTTTCCAAGCTCCCACATGTTGTCAGCGGAACTCATTTCCTTGAAGCCATAGAATTCAAGGAAAGTTGCTACTTCAAAGCCAGAAAAAGGGAGATAGAAAGAGAGAAACAGACATTGGTGTTTACCTTCCAATTCTGACCTTTCACTGTTAAAAGAACTCACCTGATTAGGACAGGCCCATCCAAATTGGTCTTTGTATTAACTAAAAGTCAACTAATTGATTAGTGACGTCACCAAAATCCCTTCACCTTTGTCATGTTTTATTGGTTGGAAGCAGGTTCCATGTCCCACCACACTCAAGGGGAGGGAATTGCATATAGATGTGGGCCATGAGAGTTATCTCAAGAATTGTGCTAACTGCATGTAGTAAAAATATGTCTATTACAAAATCAGGTAACATGATTTTTGAGATTAAAAACATATTCACATAGGTAAGTATAATTTTACATAGAAAGTATAGAAGATACGTACATTTCAGCTTACAAAGAATCCCAAAATTGGGGTTGTACTGCCCCAGCATTGGAGTCCAAATAGTTATTAGTCCATGGTTTCTTTGCCTGACTGTTTGGCTTTGTGTTTTAATTCTTATGAGTGTCTACTCCCAGTTAGACAAAGCCCCAAATTTGCTTCTTTGAGTAACACATTTCATTGTACTTCGGGACTCAAATTTATCCAATGTCTCTAATCTCTCTTATTCAGATGACTAACTGTTTTGTGTAATTGTTGGCTCAGAGTTAATTATTCTTTCCTCAGGAAGACTGGCGATGTTTCTTTTTTCTTCAAAATGACAGTATGTGTGCACTTATGGTTCCCTGAACAAAATGTGTGCCTCTTGTGTTGCAATGGAGAGTTTGAGCACATTATATACAACCCATTATAGTTAGGATTGGTCACATGACTTACTTTGACCAATGGAAAGTGACTGGATGTAAAAGAAGCAGAAGCCTTTGCACTGGCCTCTGGACTTTCTGTCAATTCACCATAAGGAGATTTTGTCTTGAGTAGCCACTGGTCTAATGTGGATAAGAGAAAATTGAAGCAGGGCTGAACCTAACTCACACTATGGAGCCAATCCTGGTTGACTTGCATCCTGAAGTATATCCACGCAGCAGAGCCTAGCCAAGACTGGCTTAACTATAATCATTTCTAGTCAGGTAAGGTGTGTCGTTCAAGTCACTGAATTTTGCAGTGGTCTGTTAGGTAGTATTATCACAGAAATGGTTGCATAAAACATGACTAGATTACTAGATGTATGTAAACTTGCATATAGCTACATGAGGTTTATGTAATATGTTAAATAAATCATCATATGGGAAAAGAATATTTAATAATTACTAATTTACTATTCTAACCCTAGCACTAAGTGTTAATTCTTTTATTCATAATACACATGACTTGATAAATAGAATACTTGTTCCTCAATAAATTCTATAAAACTATGAAATCTAAACGTAAGTCTGACCTTCTCTGTTAATCTTCCACTGACAAAGATTTTTTTCCTAGAAACTCCTTTGGACCTTTGTAAGATTTATAATTTTACTAAGTGTTTTAGGTTTAAGTGAGCTGAGTTTCCTCCTGTGTTTGTGGTTAACCATGGCATTAGGGCTACTATTGTCATTTGCTATGCTTGTTCTCTAGTAGGGCGCTACTGCAATGAGTGCTATTCATTCATTTGTTAAATATTTATGGAGAGTCTTCTATAGAAAGGCACCGTGTCAAATTCAGTGTTATCCCTTACTCTTCAATGATGATAGAACTGCTCCACTAAAAATCTTCCAGTTAATAATCCTAGATCTATCTTTACTGTAAAATAGGAATCATTATTGGCTATCATAAAACATTTAAAAATATTATTCATATTCTACAAAATAGTTTAATATAAATATGTAATAAAGTTATAAAAATCCTAAAAGTTGCTATTGGCATAGCCAGTAATAATATTGAAATAACAAAATAATTAACAAATAATTTCAATTATAACGAAAGATAACATGTGTGATGTACTTGCTTTACTTCAAGGACTATTAAAGGTAATTTATATGCATTTGCCTATTTAATCCTTTCAAAACCTTGTGATATTAATATAATTCTTTTCATAGAGGTCAATAAAGACGCTTAAGAGAACTAAATGAATAAATTGTGGAGCCAAATTCAAATCTTAATATAGGAAAAGAAACAAAGATAAGCACATATATATAATTCATGTATTATAAAGTTGACAACATAACTTGTCAAAATTTAGGTTTTAGAATCAAAGCACTTATTTTCAAGTTTCAGGTTTTTTACTCATTTGCTGTGTGACCATGAGAAGTTAAGTCAATTAATCTTAGTTTCCTGGTTTATCAAATAAGAAGAATTGTAATACCTATTTAAGAGTTTATGTGCAAATTATATAAGATGTAAAGCTCTTAGAACAGTGCCTAGAAAACAAAACAAAAGTTTTGAATAGATGCCTGTGGTTAACATTACTTGATGATCTTCACAAAATTGATTGGGTGAATCAATAGTCTTTATAGACAAAATTAATATAAGTGCCCATGTGAGAAATTAATCAATCACAAAGGAATGCTTTCCAATCTAATGACTGTTCAATATCACAATTGCTCAGTGTAGGACTTACCTGTGAAACCAGGATTGTGTTGTCTGGTCATATAATCTCCTATCTATGACATGTTTCTCTTATCACCCTCTTGTTCTACTTCACTTTCAGTTTTTCTAATGGATAATTATTGTGCTGAAAATCATAAACTTACTGCATACCAGACCCTGTTCCAGTTATAGTCCTAAACGACCTTATGCAGTGGCATCATTACTCCATTTTGTAGATAGAAAACTGAGACAAAAGTGATAAAATGATTTAACCAAGGCACATCAGTGGAAGTAGCATAAATGGATCTGGATAGAATCTGTTGTGCTACTTTTTTAAGAAGTTCATCCTTAAGTGAGACTCTTCAAAGTAAATTTTTTAAATTTACTAACTTTTAAAGCAGTTTTAGATTTATAAAAAATTGAGCAGAAAGTACAGAGAGTTCTTCCATATCCCCCTTCTTCTCCTCACCTGTCAACCCACCCTAACAGACTTCTTTATTATTAATATCTTACATTAGAGTTGTACATTTGTTACAATTTGTAAACCAGTACTGATATACTAATATTAACTGTAGTCCAGGGTATTCTTTGGATAAAAGTATAATAATATGTATCCACTATCACAGTACCATAAAAAATAGTTTCATCACCCTAAAAAGCCCCTGTGTTCTACATAGTCACTCTTACCTCCATCTTTCCAAACCACTGGCAACCACTGATATTTTTACTGTTTTCCCTATTCCAAATGTCATATAATTGGGATCATGCAGTATGCAGTTTTTTCAGGTTTACTTCTTTCACTTAGCAATATATATTTAAGTTTCTTCCATGTCTTTTGATGACTTGATATTATATTTATTTTCATCACTAAATAATATGCCATGACATGGATACACCAGTTTGTTTGTTCATTCGTCTATTGTTGGGAGCATCTTGGTTCTTGCCAAATTCAGGCAATTATAAATAAAAGGCTATAAACATTTGTGTGAAGATTTTTGAGAAAATCAATTTCCATCCCATTGGAATACTCAAGAGCATGATTATTGGATTTTATGGTAAGAGTATGTTTAGCTTTGTAAGAAACTACCAATATGTCTCCAAAAGAGCTTTACCATTTTGTATTCCCACCAGCAATAAATGAGAGTTCTTGTTGTTACTCATCCCCACCAACATTTGCCATTCTCAGCACTTCAGATTTCAGCCATTTAATGGGTAGTCATATAATATTGCTTTAATTTACAACTCCCTAATGACATGATGTTGAGCATCTTTTCATATACTTATTTCTCATCTGTGTATCTTTTTTGGTAAATTGTTCATTTATTTTGCCCATTATATTAGTGCATTTTCATGCTGCAAATAAAGACACACTCAAGACTGGTAATTTATAAAAGAAAGAGATTTAATTGACTCACAGTTCAGCATGACTGGAGAGGCCTCAGGAAACTTACAATCATGGCAGAAGGGGAAGCAAACGCATCCTTTTTCACATGGTGGCAGCAAGGAGAAGTGCAGAGTGAAGTGAAGTGAAGGGAAAGCCCCTTGCAAAACCATCAGATCTCATGAGAACTCACTCACTATCACAAGAACAGCATGGAGGTAACTACTCCCATGATTCAATTACCTCCCACCCGGTCCCTCTCATGACACATAGGAATTTTGAGAAGTATATTTCAAAATGAGAATTGAATAGAGACAGAGTCAAATCATACCATCTATTAAACATTTTTGTGTTTGTTTTCTTGTTGAGTTTTCAGTGCTTTTTGTAAATTTTTCATAACAGTCATTTATCAGTTACGTGTTTTCCAAAAATTTCTTTGGAAATTTTTTTCTGTGGTTTGTCTGATTATTCACAAGACAAGGTCTTTTGCAGAGAGTAGATTTTTAATTTTGATTAAGTCCAAATTATCCTTTTATTTTTCTTTCATGGGTTGTGCTTTTGAATGTATTGGAAGAGTCCTCATCATACCCAAGGTTTCTCAGATTTTCTTCTGTTCTATCTTCTGAATAGAATATAGAATATAAAGTTTTGCATTTTAAATTCAGGCCTATGATCCATTTTGAGTTAATTTTTCTGAAAAGTTGAAAGTTTCTTATTAGATTTATTACTTGCATGTGTATGTTCAGTTATTCCAGCACCATTTCTTGAAAATATTATATTTTCTCTATTGAATTTCCTTTGCTCTTTTAAAACTGAATTTTCTATCATATACACACACTGTAATTCACACTAAACCACATCCAAAATACTCTTTAAATTATTGAACATCCATCCAGATATGTTTGTATGATGCAGTAACAAAAATGAAAATTAACAGATGGATTTGTACAATGCGAGACTACTATTAATGCTCTAATATACACCCATGCATGACTGCATCACTTATCCTTAGGGATACTTTCTGAGAAATGTGTCCATAGGCAAATTTATTCTTGTGTGAACATCATAGAGTGTACTAACAGAAATCTAGATGTTACGGCCTAGTAAATACCTAGATTATATGGTATAACCTATTACTCCTAGGCTACAAACCTATATAGCATGTAGGCAATTGCAACACAATGGTATTTGTGTATCTAATCATATCTAAACATAGAAAAGCTACAATAAAAGGATGGCATTATAATCTTATGGGACCCCTGTCATATATGTAGTCCATTACTGGTGAAAATGTCATTATGCAATGCATAATTGTAGAGTATTATGTCAGTTAATAACCATATGAAATGAATGAAGGTGCATCTCTATTCCAATATTAACTTAAAATGAATTCTGGAAGTATTAATTTTGCATGAATTTTTCTTAATAAAAAATCCAGTAAATATACTTTAATTACATAACATATATGATGTTTATAGCATATATAATAGCTATATGCAAATGATATATATGATTATAATTGTACTACATATTTATGACATATTTATTCAGTGTTTACTTAGCTTCTATGGTGTATAAGGTACTCTGCTAAAAATGCAGGTTGAAGGAGATAAAATTTAAAGGAAGAAAATATTGTTTCCCTATGAAATTTTACATACTGGTAAGGAAGACAGACATTGATAAAAAGTCACACAGATATATCTAAGGTATATAAATTTTTAAAATAATAAATAAGGAATTCAAAAAATGCAATTTTCTTAATTTTTCTATGATTATATGTATTTCTTTATAATTTCTCCATTTGTTCTAATGCACAAAAGTGAGCAACTCATATCTAGATAAATCTGGTTAATGAAATGTCATATATAGTCTTAAATTAATTTCAAACTTTTAGGTCCTACTTTCTCCTCTTTGAATAGATGCTTAGACAGTGTCATGAGAAAGCTGCATTCTCATTCCTCAGCATCAGTCTTTGCAAATGGTCCTTGATTTGTCTCACCAGTCCTGACAGTCAATAAGATGTAACAATGTATACATTTAATCTCCAGCTTGACATACTCTTGTGTTTTGTGGAGATTCTTGAAGGTCTATCTACCTGACCTGATTTATGAGCACCAAGGAACACTGGGACAAATGAAAGAGGGCAAGCATAAAACAAAGTACACATAATAATAACTTACTTACTCCCCTGTTATATAGGTATGGAAGGTGAGAGCCTGGGATGTAAAAAAGAGAAGGCCTAGAGGCATGTAACCCAGGAAGTAATTCTTCACTGTGGGACCAAGGGATCAAGAGAGACAAAGAAAGGTTTCCCTGGGAAATTTTTGATTGAAGTGCAATCTGAAGAATGAGTAAGTGTCATCTAGTCTGAAAAGGAGGAGATGGGAAGGAAAGATACACAATTCTATGTGGGGAGAAGCATCACACATGCAAAGGAAGAAAGAATAGTACATAGGGTTAGAATTGAGATTTTGTAGCGAGTGTAGAGTGGTATTTGAGCAAGCTGAGATTGAAAATGACTTTATATTTCATTTGTAGGCCTTAATAAAAGGCAGGCACTTTTTATCAAATAAGCATTTTGGCCTCCTTGACTTTTCATCAGGAACTATTATATTATATATGAATAATCAGTTCTGGGTTTTAACTCTAAGATGTTGACAAATTTTGATAGTATTATCTTGTGGAAGGTTGATATAGGTCTTTTTTAAAGCATGATATTTAGCCTTCAAGTTATCTTTGATTTTCTGAAATTGTTATTCAAAGGCATCAGCTTATGAAGTCCTTGATTGTGAAACCCTGTGATATGGTTTGGCTGGGTCCCCATTCAAATCTCATCTTTCATTGTAGCTCCCATAATTCCTATGTATTGTGAAAGGGACTTGGTGGGAGATAATTGAATCACGGGGCCAGTTTACCCCATACTGTTCCCAGGGTAGTGAATACGTGTCACAAGATCTGATGGTTTTATAAGGGGTTTTGTTTTTTGCTTGGCTCTCATTTTCTTTTTTTGGCTGCCACCATGTAAGACATGCCTTTTGCCTTCCACCATGACTGTGAAGCCTCCCCAGGCATGTGGAACTGTGAATCCATTAAACCACTTTTTCTTTATAAATTACCCCCCTTAGGCATGTCTTTATCAGTAGCATGAAAATGGAATCATACAGTAAATTGATACTGAGTAGTAGGGTGCTGCTGTGACAATACCCAAAATTAGGGAAACAACTTTGGAATTGGGTAACAGGCAGAGGTTGGAACCATTTAGAAGGCTGAGAAGAGGATAGAAAAATGTGGGGAAATTTGGAACTTCCTAGTGACTTGTTGAATAACTTTAACCAAAATGCTGATAATGATATGGACAATGAAATCCAGGCTGAGGTGGCCTCAGATGGAGATGAGGAACTTGTTGGGAACTGGAGTAAAGGTCACTTTTGCTATGCAAAGATACTGGCAGCACTTTGCCCCTGCCCTAGAAATCTGTGGAACTTTAAACTTGAGAGATGACTTAGGGTATCTGTTGGAAAAATTTCTAAGCAGCGATGCATTCAAAAGGTGACCCTGATGATGCTAAAGAAAAGAAAACCCATTTTCTGGGGGAAAAAAATCAAGCCCTCTGCAGAAATTTGTATAAGTAAAGAGGAGCCAAATGTTAATCACCACGACAATGGTGAAAATTTCTCCAGGGCATGTCAGAGACCTTTGCCAGGGGAGTCAAGAGCACAAGGATATAGTTTGTCTGTGTCTCCATTCAAATCTCATCTTTAATTGTAGCTTCCATAATTCCCACATGTTTTGGGAGGGACACAGTAAGATATAGTGAATCATGGGGGAGGTTTCCCCCATACTGTTCTCATGGTAGTAAGTCTCATGAGATCTGATAGTTTTATAAGTGGTTTCCCTTTCTGCTTGGCTCTCATTTTATCTCTTGCTTGCTGCCATATAAGATGTGACTTTTGCCTTCTGCCATGAGCTTGAAGCCTCCCCAGCCAGGTGGAACTGTGCTCCCATTATACCTCTTTTTCTTTATAATTTACCCAGTCTCAGGTATGTCTTTATCGGCAGCATGAAAATGGACTAATACACCCTGTAACCAAGAAAAAGTAACACTTGCTGGATCATTCGATCCTTTTGTACATAATGATGTTAAGTTGGCCCCAAAAGACCCATAATTATGACACAAGCAACTTATCAACATCAGAATGTTTTGGGTGTCTGGTAAAAACAAACAAACAAACAAAAATCATCCCATTGACTATGATTGTTTAACCTCTAACAATATGTATTTATTTATTTTATGAGAGACAGGGTCACATTCTGCCACGCAGGCTGGAGAGCAGTGGTGTGATCATGGGTCACTGCAGCCTCAAACTCCTAGGCTCTAGCCGTCATGCCACCTCAGTCTCCTGAGTCCCTGAGACCACAGGTGCATGCCACCATGCTCAGCTAATTCTCTTTCTGGTAGAGAACATGGTCTCACTACATTGCCCAGGCTGATCTTGAACTCATAGCTTCACGCAGTCTTCCATCTTGGCCTTCTTAAATGCTTGGGTTGCAGGCATGAGCCACTGTGAGCAGCACCATCTAAAAACAGATTCATCAACAATAGTTTGTGCATTTTCTAAGACTAGTGAAGTATGTTGACATTGAGGATTACATTCTTTCTCTTAAAATGTTAACTATAACGTCATTGGTCTAAAAGGTAACCATCAACAAATAACTTTGTTTAAGCATCCTACTGGGCAGTTTTTATAAAATTAATGCTTTGCTACTGTGTATTCATAATCATAACTGAGATGGGTTAAGAAAACTTCCAGAAAATATAAAGTTTTATTCCAAGAAGGATAGTGTGCACTGGAAGACTATAGCTTTTAAAAAGTGTAAATATAAGTAATCCCTTGTTACTCCTAATTGCCTTAATTTGAATTTAACGCTTTCCTTGGTGTCCTCTTTCCTGCTAAAGTTTCTTCAAAGCTGAAATGTATCATAATTAACAGTCTTATTCATGCATTTCATGTGTTTTCATTGTGGGAATAAAGACCTAAAATTCCTAATTAGATGAACACAGTCTTTGAAAGTGGTGAATTTGGAATGACTCTATTTGAGGTGGCACTATTATTTCTAATAATAACATTAACTATAATCACCATATTACTCAATACTAGCATGTGACTCTTTTTTAACATCAAATAGCTTAACTTTTCCAATTTTGTTTCTATATGAAAACATTTGTATTTTCCTGCCAACCATATTAGACCATGTATTTATAATATCACTCTTCTAGGACTGATGCCTGCATGCTATTATCATCTTGTGTCCTTGTCCCTAATAAATGTTTCCCTGTGGGAGCCACATAGCATTCAAAGCTGCCTGCAGTCTTTCCAGGAGGCAAATAATTAGCCACGGAAATAATTCCATTCCAAAGGGAATTCAGATTAGCTACAATTCTCATGCATCTCTCCTTGATGTGAATGAATATCATGTAAGTTAAGCCAAACTGCTTCTATTTGGATTTAGTTCTGAGACTTCTCTTATTGTGGATAGAAAAACTGTAGACACTGAGAATGGTCTTAATCTGAGATGAGATGACTTCATCTAGATTTCATGATTTTTTGTCTTAAAAACCACACCACATTAAACTACATACATTAAAAGTTCAAAGACAGAGCACATCTGACTACTTAATTCATGGACTCATTGTGGATTTCATTTTATTTGCTAAGTAGTCAAATTAAATACATAAATAAAAATTACAAATGTATGTATATTCTCAAATTGAGTTGATGGTTGCCTGTCTTATGTCTGGCCTAATTTGATATCAAAATCTGTTAATTTTGCCCTCCTCAGGATATACAGACACACACACACACACACACACACATATATAAATTCTACTGGCTGCATTAATCTTATCTCTTATGAAGTCCCTACGTATGGTTGCATGTATTGTAGCTATTTTATACTTTCCTCTGAAGGTGAAAGATTGGGTATTTGTTACTGTTATTACTAGATTTGCAGTGCTTGGCCAAATCTTCAAGAACTCACTGGCTTCACTCTTTTTCCTTTCTTCTCTTTAAATTGTTCCCTTAAATATTCTTTTTTCTAAATCCCTAATTAAATTTTCCTATCCTCTGCTACCTGTGCAACACATACTTCACTTGCTTGACTTCTATCATTGAGTTCCGACACTCCCCTGTTTTGGGTCCTATATCTTGTATGTGACTAACTTTTCCCTTGCATCACTAGCTTCTCTGTTGGGAATAAACTCCGTTTATGGTGTATTCTGATGCCCCATGTCTTCCTGAAGCTTCTTCTCTCCCTTCATGTTGTAGAAGAAATTATCTAACCTACAAGAAAATCTATTTTTTGGATAGGAAACACCTAAGTTCTGTGTAGTTCCACAAAGAAGACAGTTCTCATCAAGAAATTAAGAAAAACTTTTATTTATATGCTCTCTGTTTCTTTAAATCAAAGTAGCCATATATCAAAGGCTGTTGGCTGACATAGAATCAGAGAAACACCATCTCAGCACTTTTATCTTTAACTTGTTACTGCTTACTAAATATGAGTTGTATAATTATAAGTCATAACAATATAGATAATCATACATATAGAGGAATAAAATTAAGTTGAACTTTATAAAAATGAGGCAATGGACATAAAACTCAATATGTTCTGCTTGGCTTTGAGTAGCTTTCTTTTGGCTTGATTTAAATGAGTTTGTGTCTCTTAGATGAACCCACAGGCCAAATAGTGCTAGGTGTCTCAATAACCACCATAGGAAATTTATGAAACAAATTTCATGGCAAGAGCTGTAATTATCGTAAAAGAAATAAATGGCTATCAGTAAAGACTATCTCTTCAGTGGAAATGTCTTACTTCCTGACTTCCTTTTCCTCTCTCTTCCCCACCGGGCATGAGTCTGGGAATCATTAATGCTGTTCACAATATCTCCAGCACTCTTTATTCTAAGCACACGCAACACAGAGTGGCTCATCTCCATGCCATTGAAGTTACAGGGATTGTGAGTCTTGCTTTGGCCATGCCTGACTTCTGGACATCACCACAAGAAGCAAATGGAATAATTTGCCATGTAACTTTTTCTCTGTTAGTGCAGCTAGAAACAGACCACTCAAAATGATAGCTTTTCCATCAGTCCAGGCCATGGAGTGATGACAATGACTTGGAGCAGAGGCCCCAATTGAACGTCAGTGGTTAAAGATAAATGTTAAAAAAAGACAATTAAAAGAAATCATAATGCAAATTAGAAATTTTCAATAATATGGAACATTAAAATATTTGTATTTTGTCAATCTCTCTTTCTAAATATATATATATATATTTATTGTTTGTGTGTGTGTGTGTGTGTATATATATATATATGCTTTTATAATATACACAGTCAGCCTCTCCCTTTAGACTACAAAATTGAGATACAATGTAAATTGTGTTATCACTAAGATATCTTTTAACTGTCTCCAGGAGATTTTCTGAGGACAAAAGTGGTTTATATTTATGATAGCCATTAAGATAATATCATATTTTTATTTGATCAAAACTAATATTAAATTTGTCAAAGAAAACTGAATTTGAACTCTTCACAATACACTTTATTTGTGTTAATTTTTTGTAAATTGAATTTGAACTCTTCACAATACACTTTGTGTTAATTTTTTGTATTTAAATATTAGTAATGCCAACTATTTTTACCATACAGAATACAATAGCAACTATAAAACTCTAGTAGTGTCATCTAATAAACTGCAAATCAAGTCGTTTTCACTATACCTGTAGAGGTAGGAATAAATCAGTTATTAGAATAACTGATTTCTGACAATGATTTTTAGATTTCTAGGTTGTGATTATCTAATTCATGTTTTATCTAAGAATATAATCTGAAATAGAACATTTGAGTTTGAGAAAAATGAAATAAAAATTGAGATACATTTCAGTTATTACAATTGTTTTTGCAAAACTGTTTGGAAAAGATAGATGAAACAAAAGTTGAGGTAATTAAAAACTTGATTTGAACCATGAATAGAATTAAAAGGGTAGTAGTTGCTTATATAATATAAAATATAACCAGACCTAGATCTGTATCTTCTTCAAAGATCACAGTCCAGAAATCAAAATTAAAGTCAAAACTATTTTCTTAAATTAATTAAATGTCATTAGTGGGAGATCGAGACATAAATAAATTAGATAGGTAGATAATTGATAAATTGTAGAGATATAGATTGAAATATCATTGATAGATGATAGATAGATAAATGATAGAAATAACTTTTTCAGCCACTTCCTTTATTCAGCACAATTACTCTTTTACTTCTTTTATACCTCACCCCCTGAAAACCACCACTCCAGCTGTCAGTCAGCATCATCTCTTTGCCTTTTTTTTATCCCTCTTTTGCTTCTGTCCTATAACACTTGACTCTCAGGACAACATCTGTATCAGAGTTAAGGTATGAGAAGAAGGTAATTGGGCCAGTCAAAATCCTCTTTTGCAGGTGGATCACAGAGGTGGATTAATAATGGCTGTTCTATTTCAGAAAATAATCCCTTAAGTGGGAGTGAAAGTGAGATTGTTACTTTATACCCAAGGAAATTTCTCAGTATTGCCAATCTAGAAAGGTGGAATAAATATTTTATATTCTACCTTTAGAGTTCAAGGTGCTCTTTGTATTGAGGACAATGACTCAGAATTGGCAATATGACAGCAAGTAACTTTTCTAGAGGAAGAACAAACTGCTAAGCAACTCAGAAACTAGAATTTTAGGAAACTTAGTTAAATCATTTCTTTATTAATACTTAGGTTTTAAAATATCTATGAAAGAATTACATATAAGAAATAAAATAGAAATATAGAAAAATAACGATTGGGGAAGATATCATCATGGGTGTACTAGTCTTAATAGAATAAGCTATGCTGAAGTAACAAGCAACTTGTAACTCTCAACAAACTAACAAAAGTGTCTTTCTCACTTACACAGAATCTACTACAGACTGAGTCAGTCCTGGGCATCTGATCTCAAGGTGCTGACTCAGAGATCCAGAATGCTTCTCTTACAGCTACATAGCCTTCCTAAAGAAAGTGTGAAGGGCATTTCTTTTTTTCATTATAGACATGAAGTGCATTTATTCTGCTCACATTTCCATGACCTGAGCTGGTTACTTGGTCTCATCTAAATGAACAAAGATGATAAAATATAACTTTCCGTGTGTAAAGGATGGAGGAATATAAAACTATTTGGAGTAAGTCTACAGCACAGTAGCTACCTACCAAGATGGGACTCTATTGTTTAATTATAATATGGATTCATACAAGTATAAAAATCTCAATTTTCTCTAAAATATATATAAGCAATATTACATTTACATGCTAAAATATCTATAGCAACTTCTGAATGAAGGTATTATTTGCAGCTTCTTTTATCTCTCAAGCTGTTTTTGCATGATATTTTACATTTTTAAATCTTAAATAAGTATAACATGTGCATGTAATTAAAGTGTGCTTACACTCTATGTGTATATAAGCATATGTGTGTATATGCATAGAGAGATAGGGAGAGAAATAGAGAAAATAGCCTTATTTTCTTCTCTCTATTTAATTTATTAAATACGAATGCGAACAAATGTTTTGCATACCTTTATTTGTTATATTCTGGAAAATTGCCTTTTCAAATACATAGTTGTCTACAAAAAAAAAGGTGTTTTTGTTTGTTTTGTTTTGTTTTGTTTTGACAATCAATGGCCTACTCAATTCATTGATTTATCTAGCTAATATTTATACATATCTTTTCTTTTTTTTTTTTTTTGAAATGGAGTCTCCTTCTGTCGCCCAGGCTGGAGTGCAGTGGCGTGATCTCGGCTTACTGCAAGCTCTACCTCCCAGGTTCACGCCATTCTCTTGCCTCAGCCTCCCAAGTAGCTCGGACTACAGGAGTCCGCCACCACGCCCAGCTAATTTTTTGTATTTTTAGTACAGATGGGGTTTCACCGTGTTACCCAGGATGGTCTTGATCTCCTGATATTGTGATCCGGCCGCCTCGGCCTCCCAAAGTGCTGGGATTACAGGCGTGAGCCACTGTGCCCAGCTACATGTCTTCTTTGTGCTAGGCACTGTTCCAACACTGAAGGTTTCACAGTGGGGACAAAATTTAAGAATACTATGGAATTTACATTCTAGCAAGAGAAAGACAAAAAATAAATGAGAAAAAAAATCCATAAAATAGAATGCTAAAAGTGTGAATGAAAGAAGTAAAACTGGTAACAGAAGTGCAAGGGTGGTAGAGGGAGGAAATTTAATGTTAAATAGTTTGACAAGAGAAGGTCTTTCCATGAAATTGAATTCTGAATAAGGAATTTATAAGGAAGTCTGAAATGTGGACTTCTCTAGGGAGACCATTCCAGACAGAGAAACCAACATGAAAAAGAAATATCCTGGAGATGAACACAGGCGAATGTTCTGGGAATAGGAATGAAGCCAGTGAGGCCAGAGGGGAGAAAGTATAGAATTAGAGATCAGAAAGGTCAAGCATGTGGCAATGTATTCTCTCGGATCTTTCAAGCCAGAGCAGTGAGTCTGGCTTTTCATGATGGAAAGTCATGGGAGTGTTTAAAGCAGAAAAAGAGATAATATATAGTCTACTGAGTCACTCTGGCTGCTGTGTGGAAATATATGTTAAAGAGGGCCAAGAACAGAAGTAAAGTAGATCATTTTGAGGCAAGAATCAATATAAGAGATGATGCTCACTCCATCTAGAATGGTAGCAACAGAGATGGTGAGAAATTGTCAGGTTATTGATCCATTTTGAAGGGAAAGTCAAAAGAATTTGCTGATAGAACAAATTTGGAACATGAAAGTAAGAATGGAATTCCTCTTTACCTAGAAGAGAAAGAATTTGAGGAGAGATTTGAGACATAAAATCAAGAGGCATTCTGTATATATTGTTTAGAGACTTCATAAAATAACTAAGTGAAGGTGTTAAAAAAACAACTGTGTGTTTAGGAGTCTGCAGTTTCCGTAGAAGAGAGTTGCCCTGAGACTAAAATAATATCCACTCATGCTTCTTTTGTATTTATTATGTCCTAGGAACTGTTTTTTCTACTATATGTATGAGTTTTTAATTTATACAAAATTCTCATAAGTACTATTAATATCAACATTTTACAATGAGAAGACTAAGACATGAAGAAACTAAGTATTTGTTCAGAAGACAAAGAGCTAGTAACTAATAGAGAAAATGTCCGTGTGTCTATTAACCCTGCTTATTGTCTCTCTTGGTAATTAATTATCATATAGCTAATATTTAAAGCCATGAAACTAGGTGAAATCCCCAGGGGAGAGTCAGGGAGAACGGAAGAGTTCCAAGGACTGAGAAAAAAAAAAAAAAATCAGCCCTAGGGGTGGAAAAATAACATCTTATGAGAAAGAAAACAAGTCAGGTTGTCCTGTCCTGGAAGCAAAGACAGTATTTCAAGAAAGATTTGATCATGCATATAAAATTATGCTGATAGGCTAAGTTAGAAAGGCTCCACATTAGCTTTGGGGTTTAATGGCAGGGAGGATTTGGGGAACCTTGATGAGACAAGTGTGAACTTCAGAGAGACAAAAAATGATGACAAGGAATATAGATAATTTTTGAAGAGTTATTTTGGAAGCAGAACAATGGCAAAGAAGGGTGGTTGGATCAAAAACGGATTTTTTTTTTGCATATATTTTAAGTTAGAAGAATACGGCACTGTCTCAGAACTTTGCTGATGTAGAGTATATAAGCACAAATGTAAAGAGGTGTTGGGAGTAGAGAAAATTATCATACTATTTTGTGTATTAACTCAGTGAATGAGAAAAACTTATCAGCTTAGAGTAAGTCAAAGTTCTGGAGCTACAGGAAGATAAATGAATAGGAGAGATAGTACCTACTGTTGACAAAAAGTGTCAAACTCTGTAAAATATTTTAAGAGATTTATTCTGAGCCAAAAATGAGTGACCATGGTCCGTGGAGGTCCTGAGAACATGTGCCCAAGGTAGGGGTACAGCTTGGTCTTATATATTTTGGGAGGCATGAGACATCAGTCAAATACATTTAAGAAATACATTGGTATGGTTCAGAAAGGTGGGACAACTCAAAGTGGGGGCTTCCAGCTACAGGTAAATTTAAACATTTTCTGGTTGATGGTTGAGTTTATCTGAAGACCTGGGATCAACAGAAAGGAAATGTTCAGGTTAAGATAAAGGTTATGGGATACCAAGTTTTATTGTGCAGAGGAATCATTCAGATAGCAGATTTCAGAGGGAGAGCAGATTGTAAAATGTTTTTTATTGGACCTAAAAAGGCGCCTGGCTCTTAGTTGGTTATCTCATGGATCTGGAAAGGAAGAAAGGAAAACAACAGGGAGAGGGGATTCTCTATAGAATGTGAATTTTTCCCACAAGAGACTTTACAGGGCAATTTCAAGATATGGCAGAGAAACATGTTTTGGGGTAAAATATTTTGATTTTCTTCCTTGTGTTGCCAGAGTCAGATTGGAAAGTAAGTCATCATATACAGAGTTAAATAAAACCCATCTGATGAGAATTTATGGTTTGTAGGGCTTAACTCCCCAGACCCATTAGATGGGAACTTGGGCAAGACAAAAAAAAATCAGACCTGAGTTCCCACTACTGTGAAAGTTAGGCCACATTAGGGTGAATTTCACTCATAATAGGAGCAATGCAAATTAATACTACTCAAAGATGTCATTTGCAGCTGCAGATGGGCCCCATCGCAAAAGCATGACAATACATTACTTTTGGGGAGATCTAGCTTACATTGACATTGGCAATAAACAATGGTACAACCCCAGTAGAGATAAATGTAACAATATCTAGAAAACATATATGTTCATTTAGCTTTTGACCAAGCAAGCCCACTTCTATGAAACATTGTCAAAAATGTAGGAAGGCTGGGGTCTAAGGTTATTTACTGTGGTATAATTTGTAATTACAAAAGTTTGGAAACAATTCAGGTGTCTATGAGTGCAGGACTAGTTGAATAACTTACAGTTGATCCACATACTGAAACATTCTGTAGTTTAAAAATGAAGAAAGAACACCTATGCACTGACTGGAAATAATCTGCAGGATGGAATATAAAATGAAAAAGGCAAAGTGCAGAACAATGAGTACTGCATGCCACTTTTTCTATAAGAAAGAGGAAGAGAAATGTGTATATGTATTAACGTGTTCGCTCATATGCATATATATTTGCTAAAAGAAGTTTTAGAAAAGTAAATAAAAATTAATACAAATGCTTTCTATAATGGTAGGGAAAGACAAGCATGGAAGGCAGAGATATAATTAGAACCCTCGTAATAATTCTTTTTATGTAGTATTGAATTTGATAATTTATGCATATTTCATATATTCAAAAACTAAAAATTTTATCAAAAGGAATAAAGGCAGACAGTAAAAGAAAAAGGGAATTAAAACAGAGTATGCTGCTAAAGTTTGAAATTTTTAAAAAAATTCTGCTAAGTAGGTAAAATTATTTTAATGAAGTTTTAATTTGCATTTCTGCTATTTTGGCAAAATTGAGCATCTTCTTGTAGGCATAAGACTCTTTTTAACTTTTTTAAAAAATGTGATATGATTATTTGTTCCTTTTTGTCCATGTTCTATTATGTGGTGTTCTTGATTTTTAGGAGTTCTTTTTATATCAGGGATGCTAACCTTTTCTCTGTGCTATAAAGTGCAAGAATTTTTTTCAGCAGTTCATTTGATGTATAACTTTGACCATTTCTTGTTATGCAAAATAATTCTATAGTGTTAATGTGTATCAAAATTTATTTTATTGTTTTAGAATTTTGAGTGTTAGGAAGTTTTTCCTAACTTCCTGTAAATATTATAGGAATAAATAAGATAACATAATTATTCTTGTAAATAGTCTCTCTATGGTTTCTCTCTCTCTCCTTCCTTTCTTCAAATATAGTGCCAAATCAAAAATTGTACTGTCTAAAATTACACAGACAAGGAGGACTTATTCCAGGCTATTGCAACAGGCCAAGAGGTTCAACTTTACTGAAACAGATGGATGAAGAGTTGCTAAGAATTGAGGTAGAGATGGCATCAGGCAAGAGGATCACAGGCTATTTGTATTTGCTAATTGGTCTTCTTTCTGCCCCCCGGCGTCCCTCCCCCCAGCCCCCTCCCCCGCACCAACACTTGCAAAAAGTAAAATGTCTTGTATATTCATGACAGGAGGTAGTTTTGCAATTTAGAGCAAGGGGATCACGGAGGTCAAGCTCCTACTCTCCCAAGACATTGGGAGGTAGAGATTCCATCTTTCTTGATTATTACATTTCAAAGAGATGGCTGCCAGGTATTTGAGGAAAAAAAGGTCCTGATTAGTAAAGCTAGGAAAAGGCTTTCTAAAAGATTTTCACATCAAATGGGCAGAGAAAAAGATTATAATTACAAGTCTTCTAAGGTAAACGTTCTAAGAACTTAGTGGGCAGGGGCCTAGAGCCAGGAAGTCTGGCTAAAGTTTATTCTTGCTCAAGGAAACATTAGGGGCCTCTAAGTCACTTCCTTTCTTCCAGGCTACTTACCTTTCTTCCCTTTGTCATTTAGACATGTGGTATATTATCCTTTCGTAATTTATCTTGATATACAGATAGATAATGTTTGACGGCTGCAACTAATGCTCATGTGAGATCTAGAGGCAGATATCTGAGGATCTGTATTAATGGAAACGTTTTCACAATCTGCTTGAAATAAACAGCTGCTTGCATGCATGATTTTTTTTCCTACTACAGTACTGATTTTTCAAAAATAAAAGAAAAATGAAATAATACTTTATAAGAACAACAGCGATAAAAAAAGAAATAATCTCCCTTATTTTTATTTGAATGAATATTTTTTGTAAAAAGCTGTTTTGTATTCAGGTGGCTATGTAATCCTGTAATTTCTCTAGAAGTTTTCAGAATAATTTTGTACCTTGTTTCATTATAGGTATCCAAATGCTTAACAGGGATGAGTGAGCTTGTGAGTTTCTTTAAAATTTATATGAAAATTTAACAATATAGAGTTATAATTGATCAATGTTACCTTCTCTAAGAAGTACTTTAGAAACTAAATGCTATACATTAATTGTGAATTTGTTAGAATAAAATCCTGTGGATAACACAGAAAAGCAAGAGATGTATTATATAAGGCTATCCCAAAAGTACAAACTTTTAAAGAATACAATAATTGAATGAATATAGTTTTCAAGCTTTTAATTTGCTTTTCTCTCCTTGAAAGCATTCCTGGCCTTGATATATCAAAGCATCACCACCCCATCTACCACTGTATGTTTTTATCATAAAGATCAGCACAAAATGCATAAATAATTTAAATGCAAATTTATTTTTAAATTGCTGAGAAATACAATTGCTGAGAAGTTATGATACAGTGCTTTATATCTACCCAACTATTTTATAATGCTTTAAGCATCACTCAAAAAATGAGAAATATAATAGCTTTTATGTTTCATATTGAGTTGACTTTACCCGAATAAAAGGGGCAAGCCCTTATCCTTCAGCAAACTGAAGAGAGGAGTGAGAAAACAACACTGAGAGAATGATGTGGCTCCCTGAACGTTTGCTGCCTTTAAACTCTAACCAATTTATAGAAATTAAATCACTGCCACGCCATTCTCTAGACTAATATTAATAGTCAGACAAAATGGAAATAATAAGAGGCATTGTACAAAATTATATAACTATTGTATTTGTTTGTTTTATTTTATCTACGAATAAAAACAAGCTAGTATTCACATAATGTGAAAAGCTGTTGTGTTTATGTGTGTTTTAATGCTTTATAAGAGAGACAAAGAAAAATGCTTCAGGACTGTAAAAAACACCTTTTTTAGTGTTTAGAAATTACATACATTTTGGCAGGGTGCGGCGGCTCACACCGGTAATCCCAGCACTTTGGGAGGTCAAGGCGGGCAGATCACCTGAGATCAGGAGTTCCAGAACAGCCTGGCCAACATGGCAAAACTCCATCTCAACTAAAAATACAAAAATTAACCAGGCATGATGGCGGGTGCCTGGAATCCCAGCTACTTGGGGGGCTGAGGCAGGAGAATCACTTGCACCTGGGAGGCGGAGGTTGCAGTGAGCCAACATCACAGCATTGCACCCCAGCCCAGGCGACAAAGTGAGACTACGTCTCAAAAAGAAAAAAAAAAAGAGAAAAGAAAAAGAAGAATAAGTTGCATATATTTTAAAGATACATAAGCCCACATAAGGAAGCACCTATGAGCCAATGATAAATAATTTGAGCATCAAAAATAATGATACATACTATTGAACAAACATTGACTATATAAAAAGTTATGATATTAACTCAAAAAAGTAGAAGAAAAGACCAAAAACAAACTTATAAACTATCAAAACTTTTTTTTTTTTTTTTTTGCCTTTCTGTACAGTCTTAGTTGATGAGGGGAAAATCTTTACTGAATAATTATAACTAATAAATGTAGGATAAATAATGTAACTAGAAAGCCACTGTTATCAACGGTAATGAAATGATTGAATCAGGCAAAGAATAAAGACTATACAATTATGACATGAAAGGTTTAAAGAAAATCTTGCAATGGAGCTATTTGCAGTCCTAACCACTAAAAATAGATTTCGTTCCTCTGGATGTGATGCTAAATATGAAGCACCCAGAGCAACCTATGAAGGAAGTTTGCCAAAACTGTTACAAATGAATCTCATCATATTTTAAAGATAACTTATTATTTATATAAAGTGAATTGACTCCTTGACAAATCAAAGTAAAAAGTATGACATGTGGGATATTTTAAAAGAACACATAAATTTATTTGCTAGAACACATAAATTTATTTGATAGAAAACAAATTAATATGTATACTTTGTTAGAATCTAAATTTGAGCAAATTACTTGTAAAAATATATTGTAAAGACTATCAGTAATATTTAACTGTTGGCTGTTTCTTCTAAGACACCATTCCCAATTTGGGACTCTGGTTCCTGTGACCAGAGGCTCTGTTACATACCTTATTCCCAAAGAATTGTGTTTGTCTGTTTCAACCTGTTCAGAAGCTACCTGAAGGACTGACACAAGTCATTTGTCTTTGGTTTTTCTAACTTGAAACTCACATTGGACCGAAAAGCAGGGGGCATTTCCCAAAAACATTGTAAGGCCAATGAACAAACTGCAGCCACCTAGGGCTACATTACAGTTGAAGCATACAATAGAACATCAAAAGCCTTGGAGGAAAAATTTGAGGAGAGGATTTCTTTGCAAAATTAGGCCATTCAAAAAACACTGTTTGTATGGGGAACAGAGAAGGCCACATGCATGTCCAGAGCATAATGTATGCACGCAAAAATCCTGAGAAGATTCTAAGCTTTCAACGTTGGCTTATCTCTAGTCTCAGTGAGGGCAGAGTTGTAAACCGCCTTACTAAGTGTTGAAGGCCCCAGCACATACTATAAGCAAAGATTGAGATTATGTTTATTGCTTTGTTTTTACTTTCTTTTCCTCTTCTGTCTCTCTCTGTCTCTTTCTCTCTCTCTCTCTCTCTCTCATTTTAATTTTTACTCTTGGGTTGCTCAGAGAGAAATCTGTTAAAAACACTAGTTGAACACACAGTAAAGAAACAGAGATGTCAGAGACCACACATGACAGAAAATACAGACTATATGATAAAAAAGACTTTATAGAAGTTACTAAACAAGTAAACAGCCTTACCTTATGAAAATAAACAATGAACCCTAAAGAAGGGAAAAAATCTGACTTCTGAAGCTACCACATTACAGTATTCAAAATGCCCAGTAAAAACACAACAAAATCAAAGGCATACAAAGAAAGAAGAAAGTGTTGCCACTTTGCAAAGGAAATGAACAGAAACTATCTTTGAGAAAGTATAGACATTGGACTTAACTAGACTAACACTTTAAATCACCTTCCTTGGCCGGGCGCGGTGGCTCAAGCCTGTAATCCCAGCACTTTGGGAGGCCGAGACGGGCGGATCACGAGGTCAGGAGATCGAGACCATCCTGGCTAACACGGTGAAACCCCGTCTCTATTAAGAAATACAAAAAACCAGCCGGGCGAGGTGGCGGGCGCCTGTAGTCCCAGCTACTCGGGAGGCTGAGGCCGGAGAATGGCGTAAACCCGGGAGGCGGAGCTTGCAGTGAGCTGAGATCCGGCCACTGCACTCCAGCCTGGGTGACAGAGCGAGACTCCGTCTCAAAAAAAAAAAAAAAAAAAAAAAAAAATCACCTTCCTTAAATATTCTCAAAGAGCTAAAAGAAGCCATATATAAAGAGCTAAAGAAAACCCAGAGAACAATGTGTTAACAAATAGAGAATATTAATAAAGAGACTGAACTTTAAAAGGAATCGAACAGAAATTCTACAGATAAGTATTTTAATAACTAAAATGTGAAAACATGCTAGAGGGTTTCGGTAGCAAAATTGAGTAGTTAGAAAGAAGTATCAGAGAACTTGAAGACAGGAAAAATTAAAATTAATGACTCAGAGCAGAAGAAAGAAAAAGGAATGAACAAAGTAAACAGACTAGGTGACCTGTGGGGCACTATCAAGCATGCCAATATATGAATAATGAGAATCTCAGAGGAAAAAATGGAGAGAAGTGGGAAGAAATAGTATTTGAAGAAATAATGACTGAAAATGTCCCAGATATTTAGAAAGACATGAATTTACACATCAAGAAGCTCAGTGAGGTACATGAAGAATAAACATAAAGATATTCACATGGTGACACATTATAAACAGATCATGAAAAGCCAAGGACACAGATGGAAAGTTGAAAGAATCAAGAGAGAAGAAATATATCACGTGAAAGTCATCATCAATAAGATTAAGGCAGATTTCTCAACAGAAGTTATGGAGGCCGGAAAAGAGTGAGAAGACATTTTTAGAGTGCCAAAAGAATGAACAAAACTCACTCCAAAATTCTATATTCACCAAAAGTATTCTATATCTGACAAAATAATCCTTCAATGTAAAGAAAAAAGGCCTTTCTAAATAAACAAACTAATAAACTTCATTTGCTAACAGAACTACCCTATAAGAAATACCAAAAGGTGTCCTTCAGCTAAATATAAATGTCAATATTATTACATTTCTGGTTTGCAACTCCTCTTTCTATTTCCTAAGTATTTTGAAAGACAAATATATAAAACAGTATTTATAAATGTATATTAATGGGCACAGAATATATAAAGATATGATTTGTGACAACAAAATTGTGGGATAGATTTGTATAAGAGCACAATTTTTGAATGCTATTGAAGCTCAGTTGGTATCTATTTCAAGTAGATTGCTATCAATTTAGAATTTTAATTGTAATCCATAAGAAAATATCTAAAAATTGTTTGCAAAAGGAAATAAGAAGAAAATCAAAATGCTATGGTAAAATCTATTAAACATCAAAGAAAGCAGTGATGTAGGAAATCACAAAGAAGGGATGACAGAAAAAAACAAATAACGAAATCACAAAACCCCCTGTTATCAGTAATTACTTTAAATGTAAGTGGATTAAACTCTCCAATCATAATACAGAGAGAGGCAGAGTTGATATAAATAATGGTCTTTTAAATTTAGATTAAAAATCACAAATAATTTGAAAGTGAAAAAATGGAAGGAAAAAAAAGATACTCCTTGCAAATAGTAATCAAAGGCAAACTGAGATGGTTATATTAATACTATACAAAATGGACTTTAAGTCAAAAGATACTTCAATAAATAAGAAGAGTATATATTGACAAAAAATGAATCCATCAAGAAGATATGACAATTATAAATGTATACGCACCAAACAACAGAACCCCTGAAACATATGGAGTAAACATTGACAGAATTGGAGGGAACAATAAGCATTTCTACTGAGAAAATAAGGAATTTAAAACACTGCTTTTACTAATGGGTAGATAGAAGATGAATAATAGAGAATGTGAGAAATTCTGTAAGCTAGTGAGACCCAACAGCCATATACAGAACACTCTCCCAGTACAGCAGAAAGTACATTCTTCTATAGTGCACATTATACAGTCTCCAGGATATTTGAGGCAATAAAATAAATTTCAAGGAATTTGAAAATATTTAAATCATGTAAAGCATAAAAACAAAAACGCAACATATAGAAACATGGGATGCACTGAAAGCAGTTCTGAAGGTAAATTTAAAGCACTAAATATTAAATTTAAAACTAAGAAGATATATCTCAAATCAATAACTCAACTTTACACCACGGTTACTAGAAAAATAAGAGAAAACTAAACCCAAAGCTAGCAGAAAGATAGAATATTGATGATTAGAGCTGAAACAAATAAAATAGGGAATAGAAAGATAGAATGAAACACAAAATTGCTCTTTGAAAAGGTCAAAAAGCTGACAAAACTTTATCTTTAAATATAAAGAAAAAAGAGAGAATACACAAATAACTAAAACCAGAAATGAGAGTGAGGCCATCCCTACTTATCCTTATAGAAATATAAAGGATTATAAAAAACAATATGAACAATTGTACACCAAACTTGGTGACCAAAGAGCAATAAACAATTTTTTAGAAAAACACAATCTACAAAAACTGGATTATGAGAAAACAGAAAATCTGAAGACCTGTGAGAAGAAATTAGATTTAACCAGCAATAGTATTAATAATAACTTTCAGCAATGAAAATTCCAAGATCAGATGGTTTATCTTGCAACTTCTACAAAATATCTAAAGATGTAACACCAATCTTCTTCAATCTCTTTTAAAAATTAAAGAGGAATCACAGGTACTAACACATTCTATGATGCCAGTATGACCTATACTAAAGCAGACAAAGATACGACAAGAAAAAAAGACAAACGACCAATAGCTCTTGTGAATTTAATGCCAACATCCTTAACAGAATACTGGCAAATGGAATTTAATAGCATATGTTAAGTATTACACACCATGAAAGAAGTGGGATTTATCCCAGTAATATAAGAGTTGTTCAAATAGAGAAAACCAATCTAAGTAATATACACATTAATAGAACTAAGGAAAATTTTTAAAAGAAAAAAAAATTTGATAGACTCCAACACTTTTTCATGATAGAAAAAAACTCAATAATCTAGCAATAGGAAGGAATTTTCTTAACATGATACAGGATGTTTATGAAAAGCTCACAGCTTACATTATGCATAAAGGTGAAATATGGAAAGTTTTGCCCATAAGATCAGGAACAAGATAAGAATAACCTTTTTCACCATCAATATTCAACATTGCATTAGAAGTTTACTCTCTCTATATATATATATAGCAAGTAGGCAAGAATAAAAGGTATCCCAATTAGAAAGAATTCAAGCTGTTTCTACTCAGAGATGACATAAGTTTATGCACAGAAAATCAGAAAGAAAAAAATGAAATACTACTAGAGCTAATAAATGAGGTCAGTTGCAGAATAGTTTCAATACACAAAAATCAGTTGTGTTTTATACACCATCAATCAGCAATCTGACAAGAAAATTAAGAAACAATTTCATTTATAACAGCTTGCAAAAGAGTGACATACCTAGGAATAAATCTAACCAAAGAAATGAAAGACTTGTATACTGAAAACTCTGCTGAAAGAAATTAAAGACAAAAATAAAGCAGCAATGTTCATAGAGTAGAAGACTTTATAGTGTTAAGGTGAGAATACTACTAACATTGAGCTACAGATTCAATGTGAACCCTACTAGAATTCAAACAGCATTTTTTACAAAAATGGAAAATCTGTGCCTCAAAGTCATGGAATTGCAAGGGACCCTGAATAACCAAAGCATTAAAAAAGAAAAGAAAGAGCATTCATATTTCCTTGATTTCAAAACTTCAATAAAACCACAGTAAACAAAACAGTGTGGTACTAGTATAAAAACAGACATATAGATTAAGGGGATAGAATTGAGAGTCAAGAAATAAACTCATGTATCTAAAGCCAATTTATTTTTGACAAGCATGACAAGACTGTTCAACGAAGGTTAGTAGTCTCGTCAAAAAGTAGTGCTGGGGCAAGTTGGTATCCACATCCAAAAAAAACAAAAAAAAAACAAGTTGCACGTCTACATCACATTATGTATTAAAGTAATTTAAAATGGATCAATTACTTAAATGTAAGAGCTAAAACCTTTAAAAGATTAGAAGAAGACATTGTGGAGGCAATCAATCTTCATGACCTCGGGTTTGACAATAACTTCTTAGATACTAACAGCAAAGCACAAGCCAAAACTAAAAAGAAGATAAGTAAGACTTTATCAAAATTAAAAATGTTTGACCATCATAGGGCATTTTGAAAAAGTTGAAACTGTAACCTACAGAATAGGAGAAAATACTTGCAAATCATGTACCTGATAAAGGTTTAATATTAAGAGTATATAAAAAACTCTTATAATCAATGACATGAAGACAATTTAAAAATGAGCAAATGACTTCCATAAACATTTATCCAAAGAAGATACACGAACAACCAACAATCACATGAAAAGATGGTCAACACTCGGGCTACATGTAGATGATCCCCTAAAATAGTGTGGTAAGGCAGAAGGTAGACACAAAAATCATACATTGTATGGTTTCACTTGCATGAAATAAATAGAATAGGCAAATCCATAGAGACAGCATATTGGCTAACAGAAGGAGCAATGAGGAGCAAACTGCTTAATGGATATAAGGTTTCCCTTTGAGGTGATAAAAATATTTTGAAACTGGACAGAGGTGAAGATTGTACAACATTTTGAATGTACTGCATGCCACTGGATGGTTCAATTCAAAATGGCTAATTTCATGTTCATGAATACCAACTAAAAACATGGTGCCATTATTTGAAGTGACAGAGTTATTGGGCCACTAGGCCTAGTATACACTCCTGAATTATTACACAACTGAAAGTATTTAGCTGCACACTCCAGAATGGAATAATATTTAACAGTATGCTAATTCTGTGTATCCCTACATAGTCATTCTCTCTTGACAACAGAAATCAGGAAGTTGAACAACAAGGCTAAGAAACAAATAAAATTCAAGATGTCATTCAGATGTAAGGTTAGTTTTCTCATAATTTATTGTATATTTCATTTTTTATAGAAATACAGATGTATAGAAAGAAAAAACATATTAGGCCAAAGTAGTTTTAGAGGGGTATGTGTATAAACTTCATGTAGTGACTGTTTGATAGTGACTAACATGATATTACATCAATTTTTTGCCTCTTCACCCATCGTTTTATCTGAAATTTCCATTTTAGTCATTACACTGTGTTAATATCTTAGATGCCCAATATATACCCCCTCTTTATCATCCAAGATTGGAATCAGCTGAGCAATATATACTAAGGTTGACTGGAGGAGTGCTGCCCACCCCACTGAACATCCACATCCTAATCTCTGGAACCTGTAAACACATTATTTTATATAGTAAACAGGACATTACAGATATGCTTAAGTTAAGGATCTTGAAATGGGGAGGCTATACATGGATTATCCACATAGAACCAATGTAATCACATGGGTCTTTGAAGGTGGAAAATACTTCTAGACTGTAGGCAGAGAAAAAAAAAATGTGACAATAGAAGCAGGGTAAGAGAGAGAGCCATGCAACCCACTGTTGCTAGCTTTGAAAATAGAGGAAAGGAGCACCAGACAAGCGACGTAGACAGCCCCCAGATGCTGGAAAAGACAAACACATTCTCCCTTAGAGCCTTCAGAAGGAATGAAACACTTGCAACACATTTTAGAATTCTGATTTCCGGAACTGGAAAATTACAAATGCTTGTGATTTTAAGGCACTGAATCTGTGGTATATTATTACAGCAGCAATAAGCAACTTATACACTGGATACATAATCATGAGAAATATGTCAAAGGTTTGCTGGATACTTTATCCCTGAACTAGCATATTCAATAAGGTTCGTTTTACTACCTGTCAGAGAATAGATTGAGATACTCTTGCAACACATACTGACAAGCAGACAGGTGTTTCAAGAAAAAGGAAATTTCAATACCAAAATTGTCCAGTTCCTTTTTCTATAGTTAATATGAGCAGCTAAAACTTAGGAGAATAACTAAAAATGATACTTCAGAATTAACACTGTATACCTTATATTATGTCCTGTGTCCAGTAGTAGATAAAGTTAAAATTAAACTATTCTCCATTAGTATTCTACAAGATTAAATGTCAGTAATGAATTCCTTGTTGCCAACCATGATTTCATATTTCTGATTTCTTGGTTTCAAATACTGTTTTACTTCCTAGAAACATTAACACAGTTGATATTTCTTTTATGAAACAACCTCCTTGTTTTCCCTGAAACCCTCACTCTTCATTTTCGCCTTACCTCTCCAGCAACAACTTCTTTATCTCTGTAGGCTCATTCAACTCTTCAAACTCAGAGCCCGCCTTTTTCTTCTTTCTTTTTGCAATCTTATTGGTTTGCATGACTTTATACCTCTTCTGCATACAGACGACTCTAAAATAAAAGTAAAAAAAAACTATAGGCCATGTATTTGACCTCTAGATTTGTTCATTTACTTTTCAATAGACATTGTCCCTTGAATGCTCCACAGATAAAACGCACACACATGCACAAGCATGTACACACACACACCCATCAATCCATTCCTTTTGAGCATTTCCAAATGACCCAGAATTCAAAAACCATACTCGATTCTACTCTATCAACAACCTCCCTCTTCCCCAGTGGCTGATCTTTCAATGAATTCTTTTATATAAAAATTTTCTGTATCCAAAATTTATCTTAGTTTCAAGTACTTTTCTCTATTTCCCCTACCTTCTTAACAGTCTCAGGTGCTTCATCTTTTACTTAGACAACTGAGAGTCCCAACTTTTCTCTATAATTTCTTACTTTTTATCAATAACTCTCTTTGCATTTCAATAAAGATATCAAAAAGTATTTATGAGGAAAGTTTAATCCACTTTTAGAGTCTACTCCTCCTTTCCCTTTAAGAAACATTTTAATAGCTTTCCTTTAAATGTAAAATAGCATGTAAACCCCATTACAAATTACAGCTTACAAGCTCTGTAGAAATCTGGGCCCTGCTTACCTTCCCATCCCATTTCACCTGCTACCTCCCTGTATTCCAGATAGCAAGCCACCTTTTAATTCCTGGAAGTGAGCAAGGCTTTTCCATTATTAAACCTTAGCAATGTTCAATTCCTTTGCTCAAAACACTCTGCTGCTGAATTTTTTTTTTTTTTTTTTTTTTGCTTTTTATTTTTCAAGTATGAGCCTAAATACTACCTTCTTACTGGTGTATTCCTTAGTATTCTTCATAATACACTGAATTATCTCTACAATGAATATGCTTTACATTTTTTCAAACATTTAACATTTTTGTTTTACTTATATATCATAAGGCTCCTCTTCCCCACATCACCCCATCCCCCATACTATGAACAAACTGACCCTTTGTCCTTCATTTATCATTTTATGCAACACAAGACATTCTTAAGTACACTTACAATAAATGTTCTTCAGCAAAGGAATGAGTGAGTGGATTATTTTATTGGTTAGTTAGCAGAAGGAAGGACCCAGGAGAGAGACCTATATAGTCCTAATGGAAGTAATGGCAAAAAAAAAAAAAGTTTGAACTCTGGAAAAAGCTAGCCTATATGGGATACCACACTGGAGATCATGGGTGGGGTAGAGAGGATTTTATAGGAAACCCCAAACAAGAGTTCAAAGTTAGTGACTGACTTTGAAATCCTGAAAAATCCATGTAAAAACATTAACAAACTGCCTTAGATTGAATGATTGCATTTCTCATATAGAATAAATTCAATTTTTTCCTCAAACTTCATACATCTAAGAAAAATGTTAATAGTAATCTATTCCAATCTAATGCTAAACTAAAACTAATGCTATATTTTTCTATCAACTCATTCTTCCTTTCTTCATTTTGTCCCCTCTTCCAGTTGTTCAGAACAAAAACCTTAGGGTCATCTCTTACTCTTCTCTTTCTCTGACCTATCAGAGAATCTTGTTTGCTCTGCAAAACACAGTTAATGACAATGTAACAGTCACCACAAAACTTTATTAGAATATAGTAAGATAGTAATCGACTCCTCTTTCTTACAGTGACTATGCTGAAAGAGGAGTCTGGCTGAACGGTTTTGTTTTCTTTTAAGGAATATGAGAGGCTGAAACTGCAAGGACCTGGCAGTCATCTTATAGGAGGGAAGCTGAAGCATCCCAGGAGTCCTCCTTGCCCGAGCTTCACAAATACCATCAACCAAATTTGTTTCAACCAGTTAGGAGATTCCTGGATTTGCTGCTGGCGTCCTGGAATTGCAGCCAACAATAGACATAGGATAGTCTCATTAACATTTACTGGAGCAGGTAGTAACCGCCAGTAGATTTGAATGTGTAAGAATTTGGATTCCATAGTTCATCTCCCAGAACCTGCAGCAGGATAGACCATCAGGCTCATCACAACAGTTTCATTCATCACACACACACACACAAAAGGTCCCAGTTTTTCAATGAATGCATTAATCACTCTTAGATCTCATTCTTTGCATTTTTTTTGGTCACAATCCACCCTCCACCATCACACTAACTATGCAATACTGGTTCTCGAATATCCTTGCTTCCTTCCTCATCATGCTCATATAATTTAAAACTAGGACCTAAGTGATGTTGTTAAGATGTAAGTTTGATCATGTGAATCCTTTTCTCTAAACCTTCTATTATTCCCCTGTCACACTCAGTGTCAAAGTAAAAGTACTTACAATGGACTACAAGGTCCTGAAAAATATGGTTCTGTTACCTCTCTGACCTCACCTCTTTGTAATTTCTCCCCAGCTCACTGTTTCTAGCTGTGCTGCTGTGCCCTGCCTTAGAATTTGCACTTTGCTTTTCCTCTGCAGGAAATGCTTTTCCCCAAATATACGTAGGGCTCACTTCCTTAGACCTTTACGTCTTTGTCCTAATTTTCTTATAATTTCAATTGTCCAAACATGGGACAATTTATCATCAGAAATAGTAATAAAACCATCATGCATTGCTGATAGGAGTGTAAAATCTAACAGTTTCTTAAGAAGTGAAACATATAATTACCATATTAACCCACCTGTTGCATTCAAGGTATTTACCCAAGAGAAATAAAAATGAATGTCCACAAAAAGACTTCTACTGAATGTTCAAGGTAATATATTCACAAATGCTAAAAACTGAAACAACCCAAACATAAACTGGTGTATAAATAAGCACAATATAGTATATTCATGCAATGAAATATTCACCACTTAAGTGGAACAAACTAGGAAAACATTCAAAGGCATGGATAAACCTTGAAAACATTATGCTAACTGAAAGAAGCCAGAAATAAGAATGTAAATATTGTATAATATCATTTACATGAAACAGAAAAAAAAAAAAAACCTATGCAGACAAAAGGCAGATAGGTGGTTGCTTGTGACTGGAAGTTGTAGTGAGATTGACTGTAAGTGGCCACAAAATAATGTTTTGGTATTATGGAAATATTTTAAAAGTGGATTTTGATGATGATTATCCAACTCTGTAAGTTTACAAAAATCTTCAAACTTAAAATGGCTGAATAGTATGGTATGAAGTTGTATGGTATGAATTGTATGGTATGAAATAATGCTATTTGAAAATAAATAAACAAATAGTGTTAATAAGTTATAATATTTATATAGAAAGAGTTCATAATAATACTGAAAAGAAGGAAAAAAGGTTACTCTTTACAGAAGAACATCATGATATACAGTAAATTATAGAAATAGAAAATATTTTGTAACTTTTATGTAATGATCAATTCAGGGAAGGATAACCAATGTATGTCAAAATACATTAAGTGAAAGGGTGATAGAAAACCGTAAATACACATGATTTAAATACCCACAAACACTTACCAGTTACAATGTGGAGTGGTAGCTTTAAAGGGTTAATTATGGTGGAACTTATCTTAAACAAAAGAAATGAATGGGGAAAAATGAGCCTTGTAAAAATTGACCTCTGATGTAATGTAATGAAAAGTTTACAATATTACTTATATAACATCTTAACCAAAATGTTTAATATAATAATGATGAAATAATTAGACAAATCCAGATTACTGGGGTATTTTATAAGATTCCTGTTAACAGATAGACCTCAAAATGTTATTGTCATGAAAAATACAATTTTAAAAGGAGCTAAAATTTTAAAAGAAGTGTTGCTGTTCTAGATCAAAATGGGACAAAGAGATATATCTTTAATCTTAACGCAATGTGGGATCCTTGATATAATAGAATTTAAATGACCACAAATTCTTTGTGCCTCCTTCCAACAAGAGGCAGAACAAATTCCCTTTTTCTTTCAACCTAGGTTGGATTTCTGAATTGCTTTGAATCATAAACTGAAGCAGAAGTGAAGCAATATCCATTCTCAGCCAAGACTTTAAGAGGCTGGGAATCTCTGTCTCTGCTCTTGGATCCCATCTGCCATCATATAAGAAAGTCCGGGCTAGACTTCTGAATAACTAGTGACCACATGGATATTCCAGCCTTGGTCCATCTCTGAGTTGACTGCAGCTATGAGTGATCCCAGGCTATATCACATGTAGCAAATGGACCAACCAGCTGAGGCCTGCCCAAACTCCAGACCAATAGAGTCATAAGAGATAATAAACCATTGGTGTTTCAAGCAACTGTATTGCTTTGTTTTAATGTAGCAGGTGATAATGAACATCTCATGATATCCTATATCAAGCAACAAACAAAACACAGCTGTCAATAGTAATGTTGTGACACTAGGTTACATTGAATATTGGCTGAATATAAGGAAATGTTATTTAAAATTTAAGGAGCATAATTATTTATATATAGGAGTATATTCTTGTACTTACCGGGTAGGGACTTGAAGATTTAGGATTAAAGAGTATTACTCTCTGCTGCGTATTTTCTAATAGTTCATCTAGAAAAGAAAAGAAAAGCATATATATATATATATATATTCAAAGTGTATATATATATATATATATATAGTCCTGACAACAAACAAGACATACTTATTCATATATATATACATATTCAGAGAAAATGACAAGCAAATGTGACAAAATGTTAAAAATTATGAATTTTAGCTGAACATTGTGAGAATACTCATTGTACTATTCTTTCAACTACTCTAAAGTTTAAACAAAATTAAAATTAAAAATAAGAAAATATGAATGAACAAATGAATATATTCCAGCATTAGAAAACTCTAATCTCTTTATCCATGAGATTTTATCTTACATAACTTTTACAATTTAATCCACTGCTCTCACCAACCACTCCATATTCCCCTTTCCTGATTTTTAAAAAATAAACCTTATTATCTGGCAAACTATATGTTTTTATATATTGTCATTGCAAATTCATTTAGCTACCATACATTTATATACTTTCTGTATTCCTCATTCCTGCCTGATTATAAACTTTATGAGAGCAGAGATATAAGAACAAAGATTTTTTTTAATTCTTATTCAATCCTAAGAGCTTAGCAGCTGGTACAAAACATAACTCAATGTCTATTGAATTCATGCAACTTGAACTTAAAATATAGTCTATTTTGTAGTAATAGTGCCATTATATTATTAGAATAATAATTTATTCTAATATATTCTAGGATTATACAATAAAAAATATTTATTTCTGAATGTCTATCTTAAGAATCATCTAAAGTACTTTACATATATAATTTATTATTATTGAGAGCACTCAAAGATAAACATCATTCCTATTTTCAAAGGAAGAAATTTAGACTTGGAAATTTTAAGTGGCTCAAAGTCATACATACAAGAGAAAGATTTTTAAGCACTAGTCTTCTTTCTTCCAAACAGGCAGTGTTCTCAGTTCTTATTTAGAGCATGTTTTGTCTGGATGAAAATTCTCATCTTTTCTGAAATGCACAGCTTTGGATGAGATTCATTAAGATAGGTGATGGGAAGAATCAGGCTGATTATATAGAATCTAATTTCTAAAATACAATGGCATGTGAGGATTGGTAAGACGTTATTAGTCATTACATATTTCTGCATTTTAATTCAGTTTTATTAAAATATGATGAGTCAATAAAAGAATCAGAGTTTTAGAGCAAAAGAGTATGACTTTAATCAAGCAACATTATATACAGCCCATCTAATGTCCACTGAAGTTAGATATGACATGTTACATATTCAGTAAAGTCATTGAAATTCACATGAACAAAACAATTACAAATAAAGAATCCAAGATGACAAGTTAAGAAGCAAATAACATAATTAATTGAGAGGAAGTCTGCTATTTGAAATACTTTTTCAGCAAGAGAGATTAGTCCCTGAAAAAAGCAAGCAGTATATTTGAAAAAAAAAAAAAAAAGGTCTTAATCATTGGAATCTAGGCAGTCATCTGGACCAAATAATCTGAAGAACTGGCTGAGAGCAACCTAGCTAATTGAAAAATTAACCTTTAATTTTAATCAGCAAATGTTAATTCGTTATTCAAACTCATTAAATTTATGTTGCAACTTCTAAAACAACCTACCAATTTACAGATATAATAAATATATATTCAGATGAGGTTTTACCTCATGCCAACACACAAGGCATAGTTATTCATATATATATATATAAAATGTTTTACCTACAAATAAAGATAATACCAGTACTTTATGACAGTGATAGCCATTATCTGTTTATTAGTCTTACAGTAACAAATGATAAAACTATAACCAGAGTCAAGGTGAAATTATATAGCTACTTAAATAATTCATAAAAGTTACCTTGCCAGAAGCCATGTATTTGTTTGGTCAAATAAATGATGTGCTAGAATATACAGTGGTTCTATACATGATAGTGAAGAGAAATTCAGAATTAGTGTGCTGTGGAAGGAGTAAAAATTATTGTAGTAGTAGACATAGGACTAAATGGAAGATAGAAAATTAACATACAAAAATCAGTTGTGCTGCTATACACTAACAACAAACTATCTAAAAAAGAAATTAAGAACCGGGCGTGGTGGCTCACACCTGTAGTCTCAGCTACTCCGGAGGCTGAGGCAGGAGAATCGCTTGAACCCAGGAGGTAGAGGTTGCAGTGAGATGAGATCGTGCCACTGCACTCCAGCCTGGGCAACAAAGCAAGACTTTGTCTCAAAAAAAAAAAAAAAAAAATTAAGAAAATCAATTATATTTATAATTGCAGATAAATATTTAATGAATTTAACCAAGGAGATAAAAGATCTCTACACTAAAAACTATAAGACATTGATGAAAGAATTTGAAGAAGACACAAATAAATGAAGAGATATTCCATATTCATGGAATCAAAGACTTAATATTGTTAAAATGTCCATAACACCCAAGTAACCTACAGAATCAATACAATCCCCATCAAAATTCCTTTTCTCTAGAAATAGAAAAACTCTTCTGAAGTTTGTGTGGACCCACAAAAGACCCCAAATGGCAAAAGCAATCTTAAGGAAAAAAAGAAAAAACCTGGAGGCATCACACTCCCTGATTTCAAACTATATTACACAGCTATAGTAATTTAAAAAGTATGATATTGGCACAAGAACAGACATGTAGACCAATGGGACAGAATAGAGAGCCCAGAAAGGAATTCAAGCATATATAGATAAATAATGTTTGTCAAGGATACTAAATTCCATCTGGTACTCTAGATAGAATCCTGGAACAGAGAAAGAACATTAGGTAAAAACTAAGAAAATATGAATAAACTATGTATTTTAGCTAACAATAACTTACAAAAATAAATCAATAGTGACTAATGTGACACACTAATGTTAGATATGAATAATAGGGAAAACTGGGTGTGGTATATATAAGAATATATATACACCACTATACACATACACACACACACACACACACACACACACACACACACACACATGTATCCTGGAATACTACTCAACCATAAAACAGAATAAAATTATGTCTATTGCAAGCAACATGTATGGAACTGGAGGCCATATCCTAAGTGAAATGATTCAGAAACAGTCAAAAATCACTTGGCCTCACTTCTGAGTAGCAGCTAAATAATATGTACACATGGACATACAAAATGGAATAATGGACACTGGAGACTCTGAAAAGTGGGAGGCTGAGGGGTATGAGAGAGGAAATACTACCTGTAAGGCACCATGTTCTCTATTTGGGTAATGACTGCAGTAAAAGCCTAGGCTTCACCACTATATGATATACCTATATAACACAACTGCACTGGTACCCCTAAGTCTATAAAAAAAATTTTTTAAGACAAAAACAAAAGAAAATTTTCCATTACCTTGTTGGGTGTATATGTCTGTAGTTGTTGGTATCTTTGATGTATTTTTACTTGATAAGAATTTCAAGTGTATCTTAGGGAAAATACAACAGAAATATTAAAATACAGAATAATTTTAAAATAGATATTATAAAATGATTACACAAAGATTTTGATACTGAGAGGAAAAACACAATTTCTCTGTTGCCATATTAGAAAGAAAATATCACTTTCTCCAGATGTTGTTATGAAACCAACTTAGCATTAACTGATGAAAAAAAAAAGTGGAGGAAGCATATTTTAATAAAGTCTTAAAAATATAGGCATTCTTCGGTAGCTCACAAACCTTTCGCTCCCTAATCTGGTACAGAGAACATGCTATAGGGTTACAATCTCTGATTTGAATCTTTAAATATAATAATGAAATATTATTACTGAAGTACAATTATATTAATCTGAAGTATGGTTGTATTTTTCTTTCTTAAATGATTTTTTTTTCAGTTGAAGGAAAACTAAGCATATGGTAAACAATATTTTGGTAAAAAAATTATAGCCAATATATTTTGTAAATGCTTGGAAATAAAAAACTCTGCCCCTTTACATTTAAGCCACAATATTTTATGTCATAGGATCTATGTTATTTGCGATAGTAGCAACAATATTTACAGCAATATAAAAATTGGGGCCCAAAATGTCATTCATGCTTTATTCTAATACATTATTACTATAGATACCTAGGTGTCCTTAGCATATTAATTATAATTTTTTAAAATATGGTTTTCTCATCTGCTGTATGGTGGTGATAGTGTCTGCTTTCTATACTTCATAGAGTGTTATGAAGTGAAATGAAATCATGTATGTGAATGTTTGTGAATTATGAACTGAAAAAGCACTAAATCGATGTTTTTTCCTTTTGGACTGTGTTTTCCCTTTATAGTGAAAGGAAGAAATTGAAATTCAGAAATGTAAACAATAATGAGAATAATAATAAATAGTTCTCAATTTACATTAGAGAATTTAAAATTCATGACTCCAAGCTGTCACATTCTCCTGAGTGTTTGATTTAGTTGAACGGCAGAACTTTGATATCCAGTGTGACACCTTCTATCTTTATATAACCAAGCAAATATTTATTGACTTACTGCAAATGATATCTAGACTCTTGATATTTAAAAATTAACATGTTTTGGCTGGGTGTGGTGGCTTATGCCTGTAATCCCAGCACTTTGGGAGGCCGAGGCAGGCAGATTACCTGAGGTCGGGAGTTCAAGATCAGCCTGACCAACATGGAGAAACCCTGTCTTTACTGAAAAATACAAAAATTAGCTGGGCATGGTGGCGGACGCCTGTAATCCCAACTACTCAGGAAGCTGGGACTAGAGAATCACTTGAATCCGGGAGTTGGAGGTTGCAGTGAGCCAAGATCGCGCCATTGCACTCCAGCCTGGGCAACAAGAGTGAAACTCCTTCTCGAAAAACAACAACAACAACAACCAATGTGTTTTACTTTAAAAGAAGGCACTAGTATTTACTATGCATTTGGATATACAATGTCTGCAATAAAACATATACAGTAAAAACAGATAAGTAAATAGGTAGATATAGGTAAATGAAAGAAAGAAGGACAATCATACACATTTGTATTTTCTTACACATGTGCATACTGATTGTGCACATCTGTATGCATAACTATGTACTAGGAATAAGTAAGTTGCTCTGTATCTGTGAGCTTCATTCCTAATTTATTATTGATAAAAGTAGGCCTTTGGGAAAAAAATTATTTCGCACTTTAGATGCCTACTGAGAAAATGAGGATCAAAGAACCTATTTACAGTGAAAAAGGGGGAGGTAAAAACTAATTAGTAATTATAGCTTATAAACATTTACAAATTAAATCTTCTTTGTAGAACTAATGTCTTATCATAAAAAATGTTCAGATGTTCCTTTTAAAGAAATACTGTTAAACGAGAATATTTCAGTATCACATTCAGATTCAATTATTTTAAAATAATTTAAGATCAATCTGTAGCAAGATCTTCATCTAGAGATTTTTGATAGTTAACCAAGTGATTTGGTATCCTCTATCTATTTTATAAAGTGTTAGGCCTTGTGTCGATAATCATTGAGACAGTTTCTCATACAGTGTATAAATGATTCATCTGAAGGAGGTTAAGTGCTTAGGGGAAACTTTATTAACTTTTCCAGGAGCCAGGGGTATCATTTAACAAATGGTACTGCCTCTTCCCATCAAAAATGGCCCATTACACCCAAGTCATGTATCATACGTCAGGTAAATATAGTTCTTATTTTGTTGATTGAGCCAGAAAGGTTAAAAACCTTTCCAAAAGAGGACAAAATGAAGCAGTAAAGAACTGGTACCAAAAAAACCAGGCAATTGCCACCCTGGAGTGCTAAGTCATTAGCTCACATTCCTTTCACATTAGCACACTTCACTTCAGCACAGTACCATATCTCACAGCATTTATCAATCCACAAAGAGAATCAAAGCAGTAAGAAATGTGCTCTTCATTGTCGATCAGAAAAGTCAATTACAACTTCTATTAAATCCCTGTCTAAGTCAGTGAAGTGCAAAGCAAGCAAAAAAGTCACTTCTCCAGGGTATGCCTTTTCAGCAAGATTTGACAACTTACAAAGAATTATCTGAAACAGATGATCACGATCATTATGTGTCTGTCATACAAGTGTTAAACGGCTGTGTACTACATACATACTGTAAGAATGCGGAAGACATTTTTCAGAATATTGGCTTAAAGTGATTTTAGTAGCCTCATAAGCTGATACTTTAGACAATCTTGTCTTTTAACTTAACCTAGGCAAACAAAAGTAAAGTTTAATAATTGTTTTACCATTTTAACTTCTGTACTATATTAATCTAGATTGTAATAAATTGGTTTTAAAAAAATTAATTTTTATGTTAAAACCCATATACTTCAGAATCTCTAGAATTCCACAACTTCTGTTACAAGTGTCTAAATAATATAAAACCAAACAATTACATTTGTCATTTAAATTATGCAATAAATTGAGACATGGGAATTAAGCAATAATGTAATTAGTTTGATGTTATAACTTACTGTAAGAAAGGCAATGACTTTGTATGTCCATTTTATTATTGTTGAACAGGTTTACATAATATACTTCTAGGAAGTAAAATTCAGTCTATTGTATTTTCTATAGATACCATAAGTAGCATGATTTTGAGCTTATGATCTTGATCTTTAGTTTGCATTTCAATTTCACTGCTAAAGATCAATGAGTCTGCTTTCCTATTAAATTCATTGCTTTTTATGACTTTGAAGAAGATCTCTTATAGTCATGTCAAATTTTGCTATTTGGGGCAAAGACCATGTCAGAATTTATAGGACAAAAAGTATATCATAATGATCTTGATAGTAGGTTACAAAATTTGAATGAGTATAAATGCGTAACAACTCAGATATGAGTCTAGAAAAATTTTATCAAACCAACTTATCACTCTCTCTTCCCAAAGGAGAATCTTATAAGTTATAGGCTTTGTATCAGTTGTAATTAAAATATCATTGTAGAACTAGTTATAAGAAATTTTAATCAGAAACAAATCCTCTCACATAGATACAGAATTTCACAGTCAAATAAAAAATAATGTATGTCATATACTTATGTGCTTTGTCAGCTTGGAAACCTTAAGAGAAATGACAACCCAGCAGCAAAGAACACACTTAGCAGCCACATCTTGGTTTCCAACGTCATTTTCCATAAAAGGCCAGTGACATTTGTAGAAATGGCTGATTCTAGGGTGGAACAAGAAATACACATGAGTCTGGAGCACTTTTTAGTGCCAGAGTAAGGACATGCTGGGAAAAAAAGAAAAAGAAAAAAAATTAATTTTTTTTAATGGAGATATGTCAAAAGATCACAGAAGCCAAAAACAGCTCTCAATGGTCAATGCTGAATATTTTGAGCAACAAAATCAAGTAGTATTGGATTATAATCCAACATTTAAACACACACACACACACACACACACACACACACACACACACGCACATCCATGATATAAATTAAACTTGGAATAAATTAATGGGAGAAAAGGGACAAATTCCCCATGAAGAAGAATTTAAAATAATTAGTAGAGATAGTCCACTATCAAGAATGAAGAACATAACTACACACTTCTAAGGTGTAGGCTGCACATAGAGACCTGCAAAAATACAATATGAAAAGAAGGCCGAAAAAAAATAAGAATGACTTTACAATGGATAAACTTGACAACACAATCTCAGTCAGGTAATCAAGGTCAACATCAACTGTCAGAATTATGTTGATAAAATGTACCCGGGATAAAGTATGATGAAAAAATGGCACTTTACCTCTGTGGTCTTTCCTATAAAGTGTGATCTCAGTCTTATCATGAGAAAAACATGAAATACATGTAGTCAGCAGGGTGACTACAAAGTAGATGACATTCCTCAAAAGTATAAAGATCATCAAAGACAAGAAAAGTCTATGAAACTGCTACAGCAAGGAGGAGCCTAAGGAGACAAGACAACTGAATGTAATGTGGTATTTTGGGTAGTCTTCTAGAATAGAAAAAGGACATTATGTAAAAACTAAGGAGGCCAGGCACAGTGGCTCACGCCTGTAATCCCAGCACTTTGGGAGACCAAGGCAGATAGATCACCTGAGGTCTGGAGTTTGAGACTAGCCTGGCCAACATGGTGAAACTCTGTCTCCACTAAAAATACAAAAATTAGCTGGCGTGGTGGTGGGCACCGTAATCCCAACTACTTGGGAGGCTGAGATAGGAGAATCGCTTGAACCCAGGAGGTGAAGATTGCAGTTAGCTGAGATCGCGCCACTGCACTCCAGACTGGGCGAAAGAGCGAGACTCTGTCTCAAAACAACAACAACAAACAAACAAACAAAAACACTGAGGTAATATGGGAATTTATGGATGTTAAATAATTATGTATCAATAATAGTTTCTGAATTATGCCTAGGTATCATACTAAAGTGAGATGCTAATAATAGAGAAAACTGGGTGTAGAGTATATGGGAAATCTTTCTACTGTATTGTCCAAATTTTTTAAATCTAAAACTGTTTTTAAAAATAAAGTCTGCTAAAGATGGAGAAATGATAATGTGTGAAAATTTTCAGCCCATATACTTCATAAATATAAGTTCATGAGCCAGACATGATGGCTTGCACCTGTAATTCCAACTACTCCAGAGGCTAAGGCAGGAGGATCACTTAAAGCTCAGAAGTTCAAGACCAGCCTGAGCAACATAACACAGACCCCCATCTCCAGAACAATTTTTGGGGGGTCAGGGGAGAGGTCAGAGTCTTGCTATATCACCAGGATGGAGTGCAGTGGCATGATCTCGACTCACTGCAACTTCCACCTCCTGTGTTCGAATGATTCTCATGTCTCAGCCTCTCTAATAGCTGTACATGCCACGTCATCCAGCTAATTTTTGTACCTTATTAGAGAGGGGGTTTTGCCATGTTAGCCAGGCTGGTTTAGAACTCCTGACCTCAAGTGATCCACCTACCTCAGCCTCCAAAAGTGCTGGGATTACAGCTGTGAGACACCATGCTCAGCCTAAAACAATTTTTTAAAGACAATTATCCAGATATGGCATCAGTTGCCTGGAGTCACAGCTACTCTGGAGACTGAAGGGGGAGGATCACTTGAGCCCAGAAGTTCAAGGCTACAGTGACCTTATGATCATGCCATTGCACTCCAATGCGAGTGACAGAGCAAGACCCCAGCTCAGAAAAAAAGAAAAAAGTTCATGGGACTAAAGAGTTTTTATGTTCTGGCTTCAGTAATTTCAGTGCTATCCGATAGTTACCATAAAAAATGTAGGAGCTTGGGCTTGATAAATAATTTAACTCAAATTTTTTGTTTGTATTCTACAGAAATGGAATTATTTTCATCAATGTATCAATTAAGGTCTGCACATATTTAGTTAACTCCACCCCATATCAAATCTCATTTAAATAGTAGTTAAGACTTATAAAGTGAAAGAAATCAGTAACTAGGGAATTGCAGGAAGGCAGGCAGTAGATTGGGTGTTTTGACATAACTATAGAAATCTTGGAGATAAATAGCAGAACTGTCCTTTTAGCAGAAACACGTGGCAGCTGACAGTAGAGACGATCATTTTATTCAGCAGATAACAAAAACAGGATTTGGAAGGCAGCACAAATCAGGTAAGAAACCATCTGGATGTAATATAATTAAGCCTACTTATAGAATTTCTGCACTGATCACCTCTTCCCTCTTTGAATTGCAACTGCTTTATTTTGTTTATGCTAAAACTTGAGAATATTTTCTATAAAATGGTAATAGTTATAAGCTTTAGTAAAACTAGGGTTTCTAGTGTGGCTGACAGGGTCACAGAGTAATGCCCACATTTTCTACCTTGGGGTGGGCAGAGCTCAGTGTGCATGCTGCTTGTTTCTCTCTCATATAATGTAGATTCTGTCCAATGAGCACTCACGTGCGCATATGCAGTGTACAGTCAAACCGCACTTTCAGCTAAGAATCTTCTTGAGGAAATAAATTTATAAAATAGCAACTTCAGTGAATGATTTAGATGAATCAACATGGTTCTTCATTCAGAATAATTTAAAGAGATGATGGAGGAAAGCATAAAATATAAGGACCAAATAATGCATGACATTGAAATAAAACAAAACAAATGAAAACATAACAGTCCAACTGACCTTCAAGGAAACCCAGATAAGACAGGCCCAAAAAATAACCTTAGAATTCCCTGTTTTCCTAATTAGTTTTCTCAGAGATCTGAGGAGATATCGGGAAGACTGGAAAACATTCACTGTCCTACTAGTGGTAATAACTACTAGCATTTACTGCATGGAGCAGTATTTGGCAGTGCAGTCAGGAGTTGCTTAACAACAAGGTTACATTCTGAGAAAGGCACCCTTGGGGATATTGTCATGGGAGCATCATAGGGTGCACTTACACAAGCCTAGATGAGACAACGTAATACACACCCAGGCCACATGGTATAGCCTATTGCTCCTAGGTACAAACCTGTACCATATATTAGTGTACTGAATATTGTAGGCAACCATCACACAATGGTAGGTATATGTGTATCTAAATATGGAAAAGATAAAGAAAAAATATTGTATAAAAAATGGAACACTGCAATAGGGTATTTACTATGAATGGAAGCTGAGGAGCTGAACGTTGCTTTGGTAGAGTCAATGAGTGAGTGGTAGAGTGGTGGCTAAATTTGAAGGCCTATTACATGACTATACACTACTGTAGACTTTATAAACACTGTAGACTTGAGTTACATTAATTTTTTTAAATGATGTCCTATTTTTTCAATTATCTGGAGAAATTCACCTCTGATACTCAATGTGGGTTCTTTTCTATTTTTCTAAGCATCAGCTGGTCTGAGAAATAAAGGGAAAGAGTACAAGAGAGAGAAATTTTAAAGCTCTGTGTCTGGGGGAGACATCACATGTCGGCAGGTTCCCTGATGCCCCCGAGCCGTAAAACCAGCAAGTTTTTATTAGCAATTTTCAAAGGGTAGGGAGTGCATGAATAGGGTGTGGGTCACAGAGATCACATGCTTCAAGGGTGACAAAAGATCACAAGGCAGAAGGTCAGGGCGAGATCACAAGGTCAGGGTGAAACTAGAATCACTAATGAACTTCCATGTCCTGCTGTGCACACGTCGTCATTGAGAAACAAGGTTCAAGAGCAGAGAACCAGTCTGACTAGAATTTGTCAGGCTGGAATTTCCTAATCCTAGCAAGCCTGGGGGCGCTGCAGGAGACTAGGGCATGTTTCATCCCTATTTACATCTGCATAAAGGCAGACACTCCCAGGGCAGCCATTTCAGAGGCCTGGCCCTGAGAATGCATTCTTCTCCCAGGCCTGTTAATTATTAATATTCCTTACTGGGGAAAGAATTCAGTGATATTTATCTTACCCGTTTTCAGTGATAAGAGAAATATGGCTCTGTTCCGCCCGGCCCATAGACAGTCAGACTTTAAAGTTATCTCCCTTGTTCCCTGAAAATTGCTGTTATCCTGTTCTTAAGGTGCCCAGATTTCATATTGTTTAAATACACATGCTCTACAATCAATTTTGTGCAGTTAATGCAATCATCACAGGGTCCTGAGGCAACATACATCCTCAGTTTATGAAGATGATGGGATTAAGAGATTAAAGTAAAGACAGGCATAGCAAATCACAAGGGTATTGATTGCGGAAGTGATAAGTGTCCATGAAATCTTCACAATTTATGTTCAGAGATTGCAGTAAAGACAGGTGTAAGAAATTATAAAAGTATTAATTTGGGGAACTAATAAGTGTCCATGAAATCTTCACAATTTATGTTCCTCTGCCATGGCTTCAGCCAGTCCCTCCGTCTGGGGTCCCTGACTTCCCACAACATTCAATAATAAAACAAACATACTGTAAATTTTTTATTTTATAAACTTTAAAATGTTTTACACTGACCCTTTTGTAATAAAACTTAGCTTAAAACAGAAACACATTGTATGGCTGTACAAGAGTATTCTATTTTACACCCTTCACCTGTAAGTTGTTTTCCCTTTCACTTTTTAAAATTTTGTCTTAAATTATTTTTGTCAAAAACTAAACCTAAAACACACAAATTAGCCAAGGTCTACAAAAAATTGGTATCATCAATATCACTATCTTCTACCCCCACATCTTATCCCACTGGAAGGTCTTCAGGGGCAATAACATACATAGAACTGTTGTCTCCTATGAAAATAATGGCTTCTGGCTGGGTGTGGTGGCTCACACCTGTAATCCCAGCACTTTGGGAGGCCAAGATGGATAAATCATGAGGTCAGGGGTTCTAGACCAGCCTGACCAACATGGTGAAACCCTGTGTCTACTAAAAATACAAAAAATTAGCCAGGTGTAGTGGTGCACACCTGTAATCTCAGCTACTCAGGAGGGTGAGGCAGGAGAATTGCAGAAGTTGCAGTGAGATGACATTATGCCCCTACACTACAGCCTGGGTGACAGAGCAAGGCTCTGTCAAGAAAAAAAAAAAAAAAAAAAGAAAAGAAAAGAAAAAAGAAAAAACAAAAAATTAATCCCTTTTTCTGTGATATTTCCTGAAAGATCTGCCTAAGATTGGTTAGTAGTTAACTATTTTTTAATATAAGTCAAAGGGGTACATGCTAAAATAACAATAAAAATTATAGTATCATAAATATGTAAAACAGTCATATAATCATTTATTATTATCAAGTATTACGTACATAACTGTATGTGCTATACTTTTATATGACTGACAGTTGAGTAAGTTTGTTTACACCAGTATCACCACAAACACATAAGTAATGCATTGTGTAATGATATTATGTCAGCCACGATGTCACTAGGTTATAGGAATTTTTCAGCTCCATTATAATCTTATGGGGCCACCATCATTTATGCAGTACATCTTGACCAAAACATCACTATGAGAAATATGATTGTACATAGAAAATTACATAAATGTTTACTCTTTGACTCAGAAATCATACTTCTAGGACTTCCCTCTCAAAAGTATATAAGAAAAATATAAAGTGACACAATCATAAGACTGTTATATTACTTGTAATAGCAAAAAGATGGAACCAACACTATACCCCTTAATAGGAGACATTTTAAATAAGCTGGATAAATTCCTTACAAAAAATACATGGGGCATTAAGGAGCAGTCAGAAAGAGACTTCTACCCTTCCCTGTAGTAGTCTCCAGAACAATTCATTGTTAAGAAAAAGTCCAGCAAGTTTAAGAATATACAGTATGCAAATATCATGTAATACATTGAGAATATGATGTATAAGGGTGTATATGTATGTGTGTGTTTGTATAGGTGCAAGTTCGTTTTTCAAAAGAAATACTTAAAGGAAAATAAAAACATTTACAAATGGTTTCCAATAAAAAAAGGGAAAAAGCATGAGGACAGTCACAGGGATGGAAACTAGATCTCTCAATTTTATAATTCTGACTTTGGAACCAAATAAATGCTGACCTAATTAAAATGATTTTAAAAGAAAACAATCAATCTCCCAGAACGACTTTTAAGACCAAATTTGCCCATATGTATATTCAGTTAGTATCATATTAACACAGAGGAAAATTAATTCCACTGGTTTTAAACACATAATTTTGACAGTATCTTTTTTTATTTTTTTTATTTTTATTTTTATTTTTTTGGTAACAGACATCTTTAGAGGGAAAAAAGAATCCTACAGAAATTTAAACTGATATTTCAATTGTATGAAAAAGAACATAAGAAATTATGTTAAGGTAATTAGGAAGCAAAACTTTCAATATAAGAAAAAATACAAATATAAAATGAATAAAACTAAGTTAAAACCATATAACATTTAATTTGATTTAGAAACATTACTATAAACTTGCTTTATTTTTCTCTGTCTTAAAAAATATATTTCCAGTTTTTATTTCCAGCTTTCCTTTCAAGCACCAACATGCTTTCCGCACAGGTCATTACAAGAAACAGTTCAGAGTAAATAAAATTGTTAACATCATCAAGATGGTGGACTAGAAGCAGCTCAAATGCACCACTCTTATGGAGAGAAAACGAAAGAGCTAGTGAACACTGACCCTATAAGCTGACCCGCTAAGAAGCCTCATCAAGATCTATCAAGGCAGCAAGGGGACACAGAGAGTGGAGAGGAGCAAAGCTGTGCAGCAGCCCATCTGGGGTCAACGCAGAGCCAGGAGGAGATCCCAACACAGGAAAGGGTGAGTGAGTGAGAGCCTCTGAGGGATTCACACTCTCCACAGGTACCTACACAAGCCTAGGAACAGGAGAATACCCCTGGACACCATGCTTCTAAACTGAAGAAGAAAGCCACCTGGAGTTTTTGCAGAGGCAACTCTCAAGTCCAAGAGGACTTCTACAAGCCGTGGACTCTGAAACAGACTGGCACCAATGCCATAGCCCCAACAGAGGTTGCAGTCACGGTGCTTGGGAGCAGTAAGATAACTCCACCTCCAATAGCCCTTGGTGCCAGCTTTAGACCCAGGAGTCCCACTTCTGCCTGAACTCAGTCTGTGGCTGCAGCCTCCTGTTGCCCCAGGAAAAACCCAGACAACAGGGCAGGGAGTTTCCAGCCTAGGGAACTTGCTTCTGCCTGAATTCTGCTGAGGCACACAGGTTCCTGTTGCCCTGCGAAACACCTGGAGTGCAGGGTGTCTGTGCATCTCCTAGCGTGTGAGGCACACCTGCTTCCAGTCCAGCTGTCCTGCTTCTGCCTGAACTATGTGAGAAGGCAAAACACTGTGCTCCCCTGGGAAGCACCTGAACAGCAGATTTGGTGACCCTATCCACCCTGCACCCTGCAGCTCCTAGCCAACTAAGATTTGCTGGCTTGGGTGGTGCCCAAGCAAAGGGGAGCCCTCACTCTTGGATCAGTGAGAGAGGTGAGATGCCCAGCTTTGCAGGCTGGTGAAGGAGCATGCTGTGCTTCCCTTTTCAGGGCCAATCTGGCAAGGATACAGCCTGTCTGCCAACCACAGCCTTTGCATCAGGGAGCCCTGTGGACCAGAACACTTGACAAAAGCAATGGGGGCATGGAACCAGTGGTCAGCGCGAGCTACTCCAAGGCCCAGGAATGGACTAGATAAGAGGGCCATCTCTTTCCCTCTCCACTACAGAGCACCACTTCCAACTGTACCAAAACACAAAAGAGCTATGCAGCAGGGTAAGAGTTAAGCTGCTGGCTAACACTCTTAAGCACCATCTACTGGACTGCAGCCCAAAAACACCACTAAAATATTTTGTCAGTATATAGCGCCTTTAAAAGTTAAGGCAAAGGCTTCCCCCAGCACCTCACCCCAGCCTACACATGCGCAAGCCACCGTGTCGCCGTGGGTGCTGGCACACATGAGCAAGCACAGATCCTGATGCCATCGCCCTGACAAAGTGCTTTGGCTGGCACCCCCCATCAGAGTGTTGCTGCCAACAGACCAGGAAAACCTCAGCTCTTTAAGTGCAGCAGATTCCTAACCTCAAGGGGCCAGAGAACAAATCCAGGGACCTGGTACCAACCCTCCAGAGTTAGAGCATGTCCCCCAGGAATGCTGAGCCCTCTGAAATCTTCCAGAATCAAAGCCAGTTGACTGAACCCACGTTGCACCACAATCAAATCCCCAAGGACATCAAAGAAGATAAAAGCAAAAATACCCATCCAAAGGAGAGCACCTTCAAAGACTGAAGGAACATCAGTCCACACAGATGAGAAAAGACTAGGACAAGAACTCTGACAACTCAAAAAGCTAGAGTGTCTTCTTAACTCTAAACAACTGCACTAGTTCCCCAGCAATGGTTCTTAACTAGGCTAAAATGGCTGAAATGACAGACCTAGAATTCAGAATAAGCATGGGAATGAAGATCATTGAGAATTAGGAAAAAGTCAAAACTCACTTAAAGAATCCAAGGAATACAACAAAACATTACAGGAGATGAAAGATGAAACGGCCATTTTAAGAAAGAACCAAGCTGATGAAAGAGCTGAAAAACCCACGAAAAGAATTTCATAATACCATTAGCAAGCATTAACAACGGAATAGACCAAGCTGAGGAAAGAAACTCAGAGCTCGAAAACCGGTTCTCCAAATTAACTCAGTCAAACAAAAATAAAGAAAAGTAATTAAAAAGAATGAAGGAGTCCTCCAAGAAATACAAGATTATGTAAAGAGACCAAATCTACGACTCACTGGCATCCCTGAAAGAGAAAGAGAAAAAGCAAGCAACTTGGAAAACATATTTGAGGATATCATCCATGAAAATGACCCCAACCTTGCTAGAAAGACCAGCATTCAAATTCAGGAAATGCAGCAAAGCCCTACAAGATAATAAACAAGAAGGACATTGCTAAGAAAGAAAAAATACTAAAGGTAGATAGATAGAAGAGGTAGGGCACCTACAAAGGGAACCCCATTAAGAACTTTTAGCAGAAATCCCACAAGCTGGAAAAGATTAAGGGTCTATATTCAGTATTCTTAAAAACAAAACAAAACAAAACAAAACTGTAAGCAACGACTTAATATCCAGTCAAACTAAGATTTATAAGTGAAAGGGAAATAATATCTTTTTCAAACAAGCAAATGCTAAAGGAATTCATTATCACCAGACCTGCCTTACAGGAGGACCTTACAAGAGTGCTAAATATGGAAACAAAAGACTATTACCAGTTACCACCAAAACACCTTAAGTTCACGGACTGTTCACACTATGAAGTAACCACACAATCAAGTCTGCATAATAGCCAGCTGACAACACCTTCGAAGAATTAAATCCACACATATCAATATTAAACTTGAATATAAATGGGCTAAATGCCCCAATTAGAAGGCACAGAGTGGCAAGTTGGATAAAGAAACAAGACACAATTGTATGCTATCTACAAGAGATCTATCTCACATGAATGACACCAATGGGCTCAAAGTAAAGGGATGGAGAAAAGTATACCAGGCAAACAGAAAACAAAAATAATGTGGGGGTTGCTATTCTAATTTTAGACAAAACAAAATTTAAACCAACAGCAATCAAAAAACACAAAGAAGGACATTATATAATGGTAAAGGGTTTAATTCAACAATAAAACGTTACTATCCTAAACATACATGTACCCAACACAGGAGCATCCATATTCATAAAAGTTCTTAGAGACCTACAAAAAAACCTCAACACTTGAACAATGAACCTAAGAGACATCTACACAACTCTCCACATGAAACCAACAGAATGTGCATTCTTATCACTGGCACATGGTATACACTCTAAAATTGACCACACAATTGGCCATAAAACAATTCTCAGCAAATTCACAGAAACTAAAAACATACCAACCACAATCTTGAACTGTGTCACAATAAAGCTAGAAATCAATACTAAGGAAGTCATTTCTTAATTACATGGAAATTAAACAACCTGCTCTTGAATAACTTCTGAGTAAACAATGAAATTAAGGCCAAAATTAATAAATTATCTAATGAGAACAAGGATATAATATATCAGAATCTCTGTTAAAGCAGTGTTAAGAGAAAATTTTATAGTGCTGAATGCCCACATTGAAAGTTAGACAGATCTCAAATTAACAACTTAACATCACATATAGAGGAACTAGAAAAACAAGAGTAACTCAGTTCTAAAGATAACACAAGACAATAAATTACCTAAATCAGAGATTAACTGAAGGAAATTGAGATGTGAAAAACCACACACAAGATCAACAAAATAATAAGCTGTTTGTGGAAAGAATTTAAAAAAATGAAAGAACTGCTAGCTAGACTAATAAAGAAAAAAAGAGACAAGATCCAAATAAATACAATAAGAAATGACAAAAGGGACATTACCACCAACCCCTAAGAAATACAAAAAAAACCTTAGAGATTATTAGGACCACATCTATGCACACAGACTAGAAAACCTACAGTAAACTAATACATTCTTGGAAACATATGACCTCCCATTATTGAACCAGGAAGAAATTGAAATGCTGAACAGACCAGTAATGAGTTTCAAAGTTTAATCAGTAATAAAAACCCTACTGACTTTCTGGTGTGGTGGCTCAGGCTTGTAATCCCAGAACTCTGAGAAGCCAAAGCTAGAGGATCACTTGAGGTCAGGAGCTCGAGACTAGCCTGACCAAAATGGTGAAACCTCGTCTCTACTAAAAATACAAAAGTCAGCCGGGCATGGTGGTGGGCGCCTGTAATATCAGCTACTCAGGAGGCTGAGGTAGGATAATAACTTGAACCTGGGAGGTGGAGGTTGCAGTGAGCCAAGATCACACCACTACACTCCAGCCTGGGCAACAGAGAAAGACTCTGTCTCAAAAAACTGAAAATAAAAAAAAAGACCAGGACCATACATATTCACAGGCAAATTCTACCAGATATAAAAGAAGAGCTGGTACCATTCCTACCAAAACTATTCCAAAAAGTTGAGGAAGGATTCCTCCCTAACTCCTTCTAAGAGGTGAGCATTATTCTGACACCAAAACCTGGCAGAGACCCAACGAAAAAAGAAAACTTCAGGCTGATATTTTTGATGAGCATAGATGCAAAAATCCTCAACAAAACTCTAGCAAAGTTAATCCAACAGCACATTAAAAAGCTAATCCACCCTTACAGAGTAGGTCTTATTCCTGGAATGCAAAGTTGTTTCCACATACATAAATAAGTAAATGTGATTCTCCACATAAACAGAACTGAAAGCCAAAATCACATGATCACCTCAATAGATGCAGAGAAGTATTTCAATAAAATTCAACATTTCTTCAGGTTTAAAACTCTCAACAAACTAGGTGTTGAAGGGACATACCTCAAAATGATAAGAGCCATCTATGATACTCCCACAGCTATCATCATACAAAATGGGTAAAAGCTGAAAGCATTCCTCTTGAGAAATGGAACAAGACAGGGGTACCCACTCTTATTTCTCCTAATCAATATAGTACTGGAAGTCCTGGCCAGAGCAATCAGGCAAGAGAAAGAAAGAAAAGGCATACAAATATGAAGAGAGGAAGTGAAATTATCTCATTTTGCAGTTGATATAATTTTATACATAGAAAACCCCAGCATCTCTGCCCAAAATTAACAACTTCAGCAAAGTTTCAGAATACAAACTCAATGTACAAAATTTAGTGGCATTTCTATATACCAACAACACCCAAGCTGAGTGCCAAATCAAGAATGCAATCCCACTTACAATAGTCATAAAAAAGAATAAAATACCTAGGAATATGGCTAACCAGGGAAGTAAAAGATCTAGAAGTCGGTAATGACACAAACAAATGGAAAAACATTCTGTGCTCTTGGATAGAAAGGATCGATATTGTTAAAATGGCCATATTGCCCAAAGTGATCTTACAGATTCAACGCTGTTTTTATCAAACTACAAATGACATTCTTTACAGAATCAGAAAAATAAAAAAACTAAAATTCATATGGAACCAAAAATGAGCCCAAATAGACAAAGCAATCATAAGCAAAGAGAACAAAGCCAGAGACATCACATTACCTGATTTCAAACTATACTATAAGGCTACAGTAACCCAAACAGCCTGGTACTGTTACAAAAACAGACACATAGATCCATGGAACAGAATACAGAACCCAGAAATAAAGCTGCATGTGTAAAGCCATCAGATTTTTGACAAAGTTGATAAAAACAAGCAATAGGGAAAGGACCTCCTATTCAATAAATGATGCTGGGATAGCTGACTAGCTGTATGCAGAAGATTGAAACTGGACCCCTTCTATACACCATATACAAAAATAAACTCAATGTGGATTAAAAACATAAGTGTAAAGCCAAGACGTATTAAAAATGCTTGAACAAAACCTAGGAAATACCACTCTGAACATAGGCCCTGGCAAAGATTTCCGGACAAAGACTCCAAAAGCATGAGCAACACAAAAATTGACAAATGATATTTAATTAAAGAGCTTCTGCACATTAAAAGAAACTATCAACAGAGTAAACAGACAACCCACAGAATGGGAAAAAATATTTGTAAACTATGCATCCAACAAAGATCTAATATCCAGAACCTATGAGAAACTTAAATTAACAAGCAAAAACCAAACAACTCTATTGAAAAGCAGACACAGGACATGAATATACACTTTTCAAAAGAAGACATACACGTGGTCAGCAAGCATATGATAAAACACTCAACATCACTAATTAGAGAAATGAAAATCAAAACCACAATAAAATACCATCTCACACCAGTCAGAATGGCTATCATTACAAAGTCAAAAGTTCACAGATACTGGCAAGGTTGAGGAGAAAAGGAAATGCTTATACACTGATGGTGGGAATGTAAATTTGTTTAGCCCTTGTGGAAAGCAGTTTGGTAATTTTTCAAAGAACTTAAAACAGAACTATCATTTGACCCAGCAATTTTGTTACTACGCACCCAAAAGAATATAAATCATTCTACCATAAAGACACATGCACTTGTATGCTCATCACAGCACTATTTACAATAGCAAAGACAGAGGCATCTAGATGCTCCTTAATTACAGACTGGATAAAGAAAATATTGTACATATATACCATGGAATACTACACAGCCATAAAAAGAACAAAATCCTGTCCTTTTCAGCAACATGGACAGAGCTGGAGGCCATTATCCTGAGCCAAATAACACAAGAACAGAAAACCAAATACCGTATGTTTTCACTTATAAATAGAAGGTAAACACTGAGTACTCATGGACACAGGAAACAATAAACACCAGGGCCACGCTAAAGGTGGACGTTGGGAAGAGGGTGAGGATCAAAGAATTCCCTGATACTATGTTTATTATCTATACACCAAATGATCTACACCAACCCCCTGTGACATACAACTTACCTATATAACAGATCTGCACATGTACCCGTGAAACTAAAATCAGAGTTTAAAAAAATAACAAAACAAAACCAACATACTTCCTAGTTATTTTCATTGATTAGATATAAAATGAAAAACTTAATAACTATGAACACCCTTAGTGAACAAATTGTGGTTGCTGAATATTGTTTACCATGCAATAAACTAAATCTTTTCAGAGAAAGGGTTGATTCCAGATCTGTGGAAGGGAATATGCATAATAAGCTTGAGACATGTTGTTGCAACTAAAAGCAAAGAAGCCAATATTCTGGTGTTATGTGTAAAGGACATAGGAACTAACATGAAGGACCCAAAGATAAAATTATTTGAACATCAAAAAGATTAATAAATGTAATGGATTGAAATACATCAAATATGTAAAGCATCAATGAGTTTATAATGATACTCCCATTTGTTGATTGTTAAGGCACCAACTCATTATTTTAAAAATTGATGAATTAAGAGAAAGAAGCATTTATCATGCTCTTCCTTTATAGGCTGTATTTAATATATCCAAGTAGTTGGTCTGGGAAATTTCTTCTTTCACATCCAAGGAGTATGTCTGAAAAATTTCCTCATCAATAATTTATTATAGCTATTAAATGCAGAAGAAATAAGAGAATTAGAGTACCATTTTGCCATACCTCAGGAAATAATGAGCCATGTTCAGCCATGGCTGGCTGTTAAAACTATTAGTTGAAAGTTTGAAGTGGACCTTATAATAGATGAATCCGGGGACAGTGGGAAGGCAGATGGTATAGTAGATCTATCAGACTGACACTTGAAATCACTGATCAATTTCAGCATCACAAAAAAATAAGATGCTCATTTAGCCTTCTGACTTAAGATAATAAGAAGTACACAACACTATGCAGGATAATTTTATCAACGCAAAAGCAAAAAATAGCCTCTATATCTATTTCAGTCTTTGTAGCTAACTATCAATTTAGAGCACCTTAGGTGAATAAGGAAACATAATAAAAGGTAACTTCAGAATGATGATCAAATTTCAAAATATGAAATATTTCAACAAATGGAAAAGACACAGATTTTAAAATATGGCAAAAATTAAACTAGAAGAGAACAACTATTATAGAGTTAAAGAGTCTTATGAGACGCATATCCTGAATCCAAGTGTGCACCTTGTTTCATCCCTAAATCAAGTGAAGAAAAATAGACATTTTTGAGACAAATGCAAACTGAGCATGACCTTGTTATTTGGTTCATAAAACTATTAAGACATTGTTGTTAATATTGTTGAGTGTGATTTTATTTTTGTTGATTTAAGTCTATCTGTTAAAGATACTTACAAAAGTAATTTTCAGTGAAATGATAAATGTGCCTTTTTAGAGTTTTCTTTAAATAGCCCAGAAAACCCCAACAACAACAAATGTGAGGGATTGAGAAACAGAATTTTAAAAAAACCCTGCAAAATATTAAAGCCAGGATATGAGATAATAGAGTAAAATTTATTACTCCTTCTTCTTTTGATAATTCTTCATAATAATGTATTACTAAACAAAATCTAAATAAACAACACAAGATCCTCAGACCAACACGGATGTATGGCACAGGAGATAACCTTAACATTTTCTATTTAGTTTCCTCAGAAAGATGCTCAAAGATATTTTATCTGTAAAAGAATTGCTAGAAATCAGGGGAAACACCATGAATGCAGGAATAATTGATTTAATAGGAAGCTTGAAAAATAAAATTAAGAAAAGTAAGAACACAATGCAAAAAGAAAACAACAGAAAACATAAAGTTAAGATCATGGAGGTCAAAATCCAGGAGTCATATCTACCAAGTGCAGCAAACATTATTGGTTGCCCACCCAAAAAGCTGTTCGATTATTTTCATCTAATTAGTAGAAAAAATAATAGAACGAATTGGTTGGCTCAATAAAACAGGTTTTTAAGTTGTTGACAAAGGACAAAGAAGCATACATGAAGAAATAACCAGATGTAGATATAGACAGATAACAGTTTAGAACACCAAGGGTAAAGATAGAATCACAAATTATTATGTAAGGAAAATTTAAAAGTTTACCTATAAAATTTTGAGGATCAGATTTACTTTCTACCTTTTATTCATAACACAGAATGCTATGAAAAACTGGAGTGATGCCTCCAATATGAGAAAAAAATAACTTTCAATCTAGAATTCTATATCTAGTCAAATCATCATTCAAATTCGAGAACACGATTAAGGTTTTCTTACACATAGAGATCCTGAAGAATGTTACTTCCTCTGAATTCTTGATTTTAAAATGTGAAAATATATTTCAAGGAAATGAAAAAAAATCAAGAAAGTGTGAAAATGGACAAACTTAGAAGTACAATAACAAGAAATTCTAAGGTGACAGCCATATAGCTAGAAATGACTAGAAAAAATTCCAAATCCGTGTAGAGAATCAAAGCATTCTAAGAAGATTATCTCCAAGGATCATGATTAAGACATGGGGTCAAATCTATGACATATAGAAAGAGGCATATTTTCCTCACTCAACAACCACACACACACACACACACACACACACACGTACTTTCCAGACAGAAACCATAACAATAAGTAAATAGCCTGAATATGAAGCAAAAGCAAATGTGTTATTACTTTAAGGAATTGTTGAGACGCAGAGAAAGATCATTTGTGCCAGGTATTTGCATTTGTAGCCCTTCCACAAATTGATTTTTTTTCTGCTTTTTGTTTTTGTTTTTGTTTTTTTCTCTATCCTGTTCTGTAATACAGAAAGCCAATCTCATGTATTGCACTATCTGAACTTTTGCTGATTAACTTCCAGCTGAATTTAGTTAACAGACACCAGCAGGACATGGAGACAGGAGAAAGGGTGGGGGGCTATTCTTTTTTCCACATTCTCAATGCCACGGGCTATAACTTCTGGAAGAAGCTATCCCTCCCACAAAAATAGCTCCTGTCAGGCTGCTCCTTTTCTATGGCTCCAGTTAATATTACTAACGTTACCACTTGAGCAACACTATTTCCATCCATTGCCCCTCCAAGACTAGAATGGGAACAGCTTCCCAATAGTCTCTGGGAACTTCAACATTATTCGTTGCTTCCCTTAACCTAGCTCACAATTCTCTAGATTATATCTTCATTAAATATTTTGTATTCATCTTACTTAAATTTGTTTCTTGTTTGACCATTGAATAGTACAAAGGTATCAAGAGTGGCCCCAAGAAAGAGTTCTTCAAGATAAAACTTTGGCCCTGAGTTACTCATGTATTTTATGCACCCTCAGTGACTTCCTTGCTGAAGAAAAAACATGGCTCACTAGTATCTTTGACATGTAGAATCCCAGTTATTCAAATTATCACCACTGGTGGGGAGGATGGGGTCACACTTAGAGGGCAATGCTTTGGTTGACCAAGTTGCATATATTTGCTGTAACATTGAAACTATTATAAAGCAGGTAGGATGCACTAGCTCTTTTTGACTGTTAAATCCTATTAAATCACTAGCTCTTTCTGTTAGAAAGAAATTTAAAACAATTTTAACATCTTATACTCCAAATCTAAGACAAAGGTAGAGAAGCAAATGTCTTCTACGCCAGTATTAAAAGAAAAAAAAAAAAAATCTCCTTCCTTTTGGAACAGGTAAACAGACATGGATGAAGATAAAATCCCAAACATAATTTTGAGTGTAATGAAATTATAATGCCAATTAAAGGCACACCTCATTAAAGTTAACATGCTAACGTTAAGATACTGATTTTGAAATATTAGTATCTCAGATTTATAATTGAGACATTTGGTTAGAAACAGATTAAATTTAATTTACAAATCATCTTCAAAATTCTATGCATATGGAAGCAATCTCTCTTTCCCTTTCTGAAGAAATATGCTCACCCCAGCATAAAGACATTTCAAGGATTTCATCAGGAGCATTGACTCACAGTGTGAGCGCCCATTCTACTCAAGACATATTTCATCACTTCTCTTTGTCTCAGGAGTCCTAATGAAAGTTAATTCCATCATGGCCGGGAGTGAAAACTGCAACGTCAGTTCTGAGAGGATGTAGAGTACACTAAGAATTGCAGGATCTAGACCGATTACAGGATTCTAGTGTGGAAATGCATTTTATAGGGATTTGATCCAGAAAGATTAAATATGAGATTGGGCCACATAATCAGTTGGGAATTGGGATTTACTGTGTAAGCATGTGGGAATGATTCTAATGGCTTGTTTGGTTAGGTTATTGAAGCTTAAATTCAAAAGTAGCCCAACAATTAATGAGCTTGAGATGCCAGAACTTCCTTAGTAAGGAATTTTAATCCCTCAGTGAAGAAGCAGAAAAATCCTTGGAAATCTTTGAGGTGGCTGATTTATTGAGGATGAAATGGAGAGATGATGCCTTGGAACTGCACTGTCTGATTTCCATGGGCCGCTGGAACAGCAATGGGCAGGTAGAATTACTTAGTTTCAGAAATTATCAGTTGGGGGCACAGTTACCTTTGTAGGTCAAAGCGGCAGAAAGGTAACTGCAGTGTTCTAGCAATCAGGTTTACAGGTCAGTGGCTAAATCATAAGTTTCTAGGAATCAGAAATTCAGGGCCTCCTTTGCAGCTGCCAAATATAAGATGTTTCACAAAGGCCTTGATTGAGATGATGCTCATTCTCAGTAATAATGTGTGAAATTAAAATAATATCTCACTCATAAGTATTATACTGTCAAAATTGTGAAATTATGCAATTTCAAGCTTTAGTAAATTGGTGGAAGGAAGTTGTACACTCTCACATATTGACAGTGGAAAGAGTACATATATATGTGTATATATATGTGCTCTATGAATATCTTTAACTTATAAAAATGTTATCACATTATTTCTGTAAATATATGATACAGGTTTATGTTTCCACTGTCAATATGTGTGTACATATATATATACACACACACACATATATATGCACATACATATATAAATACTTGTGGATATGGGCAGAATTTCATAGCAGCCAACAAATAAAGGGAACTAACTTAAGTATTTATGTCTGTTTGGATAAACAATTATTAAGTATCAAGTCTACCAAGTTTATACAGCAATTCAACTGAAAAATGCAAAATCTACAGGTTTCATGGTAAACTAATAACAATATACTTACTTTTTTTTAGTAAAACTTGGATTTGTAAATAATACAGAAGATATTACATGCATATACATTTTAAGAAGTAAAAGCACTAATGATTGTTTACCCATACTTGTGTTTGTACTAAAAGCATAAAATACATGGATGGGACTGATAAACATCACCTGCAGGACAGATTCTTTGTCTGGGTTCTGCTGCCCAGGCTGGAGTGTGGTAGAGCCATCTCTGTTCACTGCAAGCTCTGCCTCCTGGGTTCACGCCATTCTCCTGCCTTAGCCTCCAGAGTAGCTGGGATTACAGGCGCCCGCCACCACACCCGGCTAATTTTTTTTGTATTTTTTTAGTATAGACAGGGTTTCACCGAGTTAACCAGGATGGTCTCCAGCTCCTGACCTCTTGATCCGCCCGCCTCGGCCTCCCAAAGTGCTGGGATTGCAGACGTGAGCAACCGGGCCCGGCCAGTACGTGAGATTTTTAAAAGAGAAATCTGATCTATAATTAGTATTTTTAAAATATTTCTTTGTTTTAACAGAGCATTTATTAAGAAGTCAACTAGTATTGTAAAGAATCTTGAAAACATAGGCTTGTATGTCCTTCATAAGTTGTTTTATTCGTATCTTCATTTCTACTTAAATCTCTATAGTTTGAGTCTGGGGAGGAAGAAAAAGGTCAGGAAGAAAGAGTGTGAGATGGTGTCTGGTGGGTGTGTGTGTGTGTGTGTCTGTTTATTTAAGATAGAAACTTAAAGCAATTTGGTCTTGTCCACCAGAAAGGTAGACAGCAGTTCTTTGAGTTAAAGTTAACTTTGGGTAATGGGATCAAAGCATTTTCTCAACCCCATAATACGACACAGTGAGTAGTCTCTCTTCTGGTTAAAAACCTACCTGTGATTTTTTTAGCCTTGACCATAGGCAATGACAAAGGCTTTACCTGGCAGGCGTCATAAGAGGAAGCTGGTCTCCCAACACCAGCCTTGGGGTACAGCCAGGGCATTGCAGTCTCTGAAGGGAGTTACAGTCAAGGGCTTGGGCCCTTTCCTACCTTGCTCTTTGCACATATTCACATTCCTAGGTCTTTTTATCTGAAACCTAACACCTAGGTCAGCTTCAGGTCCATCCACTGAGGCCTCCATATCAACCGGAAGCGGGGGAAAACCTTAAAGGCACTTTCCCTGTTTTCACTCATTTCTCAGTAATTTTCCACTCCTTACTCCCCCCACCCTCAACTACAGGGTCTATAAAATGCTCAGAGCCTTTGTTTTTGGTCTCCCTCAATGCTTAGAAAGACAGTATGTCTGTGCTGATCTCCCTGACTTTCCCTTGGTGTGCCTTTCCATGGGGCAAAATTGAGTAGAGGGAGTCTGCATTATCCTCAGTTTTAGCCTCTTGCTTATACCATAGCAATGAGTGAGTAAAGGCTTAACTCTTTCATCTTTTGGCTTGTTGCTTTAATTGGCTACTCTGTCACCTGACAGCTCAGCATGCTATCTATCTATCTATCTATCTATCTATCTATCTATCTATCTATCTATCTATCTATCTATCTATCTATATTTCTTTCTTTCTATCTCTGTCTCTCTCCCCCACCCCACCACACACACACAAACACACAAACACACACACACACACACACACACACACACACACACAGAGCTCAGCTGAGCTCCTGACACATAGAGGTCAGTAAGGTGAAGGGGAGGAGCATCTATTATCCTCATCGTCAGGGCTTCCCTCCTCATTTATCTTCTTTGCACTAAGTCCCCTTAAGATAACATTCATCTTGTTTTGTATTATTTCCTCACAATATTAACCTCTGAGCTCTATCTTAAATCTTTAATTTGCAGGATAAACTTTGGAATATTTTGATCAAGTTCCCTTTCTCCTGCCACTTTATATTATTTACTAAAATTTCTGTATATTTTATTTTCTGTATCTTCTAACAAGTGTACAAAATTTTTCATCTGTATTTTAGAGTAACTTGTGCCTTCTGAAAAATAATCCCCAACCATAATCAATAATACCCTTACAGTCAAAAACCTGAAATGGAATCCTTAGGTGATTTTGTGCGTGGGAAATCAGGTCCCTGAATAATGGGGATTTTCCCAAGAAAATATTATTCATTATATTTGTGGATTTCCTACAGAATTTTACTGAAAACTTCTCTGCCTAAAATTTAAGGAATGCTATCATGTGATACTATTCTACCTTTTAAATTTTTTCCTTATAATTGTACATTCCATGTAATTTAGGCTCCAGTAAAACAATTACAATTGGACTCTATTTTTTTTTCCAATCTTTAACCAATTGAATTATAACTGAATGTTAGGACATGACTCAAAGATCTTCTTTTAATATATGTTTTCTCTTTCTGCATGATATCTCATAAAATATGTACATGTTTTATATTTATCATCTAAATTGTGTCTCTGTTATTTTGGTGTTTATCAAATTCTCTCTACTGGATTTTAATATCCATTATGACAGAAACTGGATCTTGCTTTTCTACCCCCTGTATGGTCAAACACAATGCCTATCACATTACAGGTGTTCAGCATATATTTTTTGAGGTACAAAGGAAGTACTAGTGATAAAGGAAGTATGGTTTCAAGTGGAAAAATTAACAATAGTATATCTCAAATGGCTTTTTTTTTTTTTTTGCATAACATGGCTAAAGTTTTGTAGGTAAAGGGAGATTGTTATAATAAATAGCTTATGAAATGTTAGAGAAAATCCAAACTATGAAATGCAGAATTCCAAAATGAATTGATATACAAATTAAAGCGCAAAGTTAAATCTAGTGATTACTATTTGTATTTGGTCAAAACGCAAGAAAATGTTTTCAATATGTTTTATGTATTAAACCTACCATGTAATCACTATTATATACAAGACACTTACATTTTTATAATTGTTCTTTAATTAAATGCACCTTCGTTCTCAGATGGCCTGTTTTTGAAAAGTCAAATATTGAATGAAGATATAGGTATCAGGATCTTAGAACTCTGGCAGATGGTAGGTAATTTATGATTGTGTGGATGGGTGGCCATTTGTCAGAATAATGATACTCTATAAAATCACAACACGAAAAAAAACTGAAGGGAGGTAGTGGATGCATTCAAGAATGAAAGCTTTATAACTGCTATTCTGTAGCAGTGCATGGAAAAAAAAGAATTTGAGCATGAACGTGGCATTTTGGTTGTCTCTAGGTTAGGCACCAAAAGGACTTCTGCGGAGTATGAAGATTAGCCTGAAAATAGATATGGTCTGGTTCAAGGATTTCCAATTCTGTTTTCAATGGCTTTGTTCTTTCCAGTTCTCTCTTATCTGGTCCAGCTGTTCTCTGCCTTCCTTCTTTGTTCTTGGCTCCTCCCCCAATTAGAGAGAGGTCATTGGATAACAGGCAACCTGGACAAATCAGTATGGATCCTTTATGGTTTCCCAGGAAACCTTTCATGTCCTCTGATTTCAGGAAAACCTTTTCTGTGGAGTATTTTAAAAGATAATTTGAAGTCTATTTTCTCATGTCTGAAGTCTGAGACATTTACAAGAGTCTCTCAAAGTAAAGTTTCATTAAGTGTTAGGTATTAAGACATTAGTTAATAGTCTTGAAGAGTTGCATTAATAGCATTCCACAAGAGCTAAGTATGTAGATTTGTATAAGAAGGAAGGCATTAACAGGAGCATAACTAATTTACACATTCTCATGTAGAATCAAGTTCAGAGTAGAGCAATCTTTCACACAGCAAGAAATGTTTATTAAAATGGAATACAGAATTTTACTTACCAGTAAATAGCAACATATTCATTCTCCCACATATTTTCAACCTTACTTCAAAACATCTTTCAGATCTACACCAACTTAACAGGAAACAATTAATAATTACAGTTCACAATTTCTATGCTTTTTCATACTCAGAAATAAAGCTAAATACAAACTTCATAGATTAATTCAGTAAGTATAATCTTAATCTGACAAAGCTGTAACTCTTAGTGGATAAATTATTATTTTCTATATTCTTCTCGTACCTGAAATATTCCATTTTATTTAAAGGTATATGTTATGCCTCAAGTGTCTGAGACATATCAAACAATATTTTCCTGAAAATAAATACAGAATATGCAAATGATAGAATGGAATTTAATTCAGCTTGTGTGTTCTATGCTTGTGGAGTCTTTAGGCATATGAAATTCATTCTCAGTATTTAAGGATCTTCAATCTAGACAGGAAGACAATTCATAAAGTTGAGAAACAATTATTTTCAAATTTTGCTTAATCAATCAATACAGTATTGGAGAAAAACTTTGGGGTCTTACTACTCTGATGATAGTTTCTTTTGCTGTGCAGGAGCTCTTTAGTTTAATTAGATCCTATTTGTCAATTTTGGCTTTTGTTGGCATTGCTTTTGGTGTTTTACACATGAAGTCTTTGCCCATGCCTACGTCCTGAATGGTATTGCCCAGGTTTTCTTCTAGGATTTTAATGATCCTAGGTCTTATGTTTAAGTCTTTGATCCCTCTTGAGCTGACTTTTTTGTAAGGTGTAAAGAAGGTGTTCAGTTTCAGTTTTCTCCATATGGATAGCCAGTTTTCCCAACACCGTTTATTAAATAGGGAATGTTTTTCTCATTGCTTGTGTGTGTCAGGTTTGTCAAAGATCAGATGGTTGTAGATGTGTGGTATTATTTCAGAGGCCTCTGTACTGTTCCATTGGTCTATATATCTGTTTTGCTACCAGTACCATGCTGTAAAGCTGGAGCCATCACACTACCTGACAACTAGTTTTAAAGTTAAATACACTTAGGAAATCCAAAAATGCCATTTTCCAGGTATCTACCTAGCAGAAATGAATACATCTATCCATGCACAAAAAAAAATATATAAATGTTTATATCAGCATTATTTGTAACACATAGTCAAAAAGTATAAACAACCCATACTTTCATCAACAGATAAAAAGATAAACAAAATGAAATATATGCATAAAGATACTAGGTGGCAAGGTATGTTTACAAATTAAATGATAAAACCAAGCTTTTATATTATCTCAATAGTTTTACAAGTTCACAAGTTTTGATTAAGAATAAATGTAGAGTTTCACTTTGGTTCAAATTAAATTTCATTAAGTCAGGATCGGAGAGAATAAACTTAACTCGAAATCACTTGAAAACTACATTAAACCTGGAAATTATGTAACAGGAACAATAAAACTCATAGCAGATAATTATTAGAAACTAATAAATTTGATTAAAGAAATATATTTCTTAAAGAAGATAAACATTTTAAAGGTTAAAAAAGTTTTTATTTAGAAGAGAAGTCACATATTTTCAGAATTGCTTTATTAAAAAAAGGGAGGATCAATTGCTTTATGTTAGAGAAAGGCAAAGTTCAGTTCAGTATGAAGAATTTTCTGTCAATTTGTACTAGCTAGACAACAGAATAAAGTGTTCAAGAAAAAACAATGTAAGAAATGATAAAGAAGAAATTCCTCAGTGGATTTTATTAAGATCTATCCAAGCACTGTATATTATTTTATAATTTCATTTTTATTATGCATTTTATGTACTTCTAAATAAAAACCTGCAAACACCTAAATAAGATACTGACAGTACTAGTTTATAAATATCTTGCATTTACATCTCTTCATTCTTATTATTAACATTAATTTTGGTACCAGGGTCCATAGAATGATGCCTTCAGGAGCTGGCAAGGTATTTAATAGTATTTGCAGTACACAGACTGATCTCTAATTGATAGTGCCCCTCTCTTATCTCCTACTTCTTTATTATAGCTCAACGTGTTAAGCTATCAGGAAAGCTTCTAATCTGCTGTCAGATGCAACAAGCCAGACAACCAATCTTGCAAAATCAATAAACTTAACTATGCATGCAGTTCTGAGTCAGTAGTTTCCCATCTGAGTGAGGTCAATTAAAGTGAGCAAACTTTAGGACAGGTACTGGATAAGCTAAGCTATTTTTGACCATATTTGTGATTGTGATCTAAATCAGATGTCATTCAAAAGCTTTTATAGATGTTGACTGATAATGACGGGAGAAGAGAAATTCTCATAAAGTGTGTGTTTATATTGGACTTAAAAATAATTGCAGTTTTCATTTTGATTTGTTACATTTTGGTGGAGTGGAGTGAGAAAGATATTTTAAGGAAACAGAAAACAATGGATAAGAGGAAAGAAGAAACACAGAAAAAAGCATAAAGATTATTTAAGTAGAAAAAAAGATAGATTAGGTGATGAGTTCAAATTATTGGAAGCCTTTTGGTACAAGGTGAAACAAAAGTTGGAGCAACTTTAATACGTGTAGAATTTTTTCTTGTTAGTCATATGTATGCAAATACATAAACACAGCTTTCATTCTTCTTCTTGTGTTTCCCATTTAACAAGATAATATGCAAGTGATGCTAAACATTTTTAGTATTCAAAATTTAAATCAACAGTCCAGCTATTATTATTAACTTCTAAATGTGCTCATACTAGTGGTGTAAACTGGTTATTCGAGTATTTCTCTTGAATAATTAGAAGACTCTGCTGAACATCATTTAACTCATTTACATGTAGTGAGAAAGCATCATTTAATTTGCTTAAGATCACTTTTCTTTTTTTCTCCTTCTGAAATGAAAATCAGTCATGCACAATTAAGAAAAATATTGGCTCAAACTGCATGGCAATATTTGGTTGTCAGGTAATTAAATACTTCAGAATGTGCACATATTAATATTTTGGTCCAAATAAAAGAGGCATCATCTAAATGTACTTCATTCAATATCTGGGTTTCAAGAAACCAGTTTCAGAAACACTGCTTACTTAAGTGAGAGGATCGATGGTGTTAAGATGTTTTTCTTTCTCAATTGCTAAGCGATCTTTGATGTTGGAGTCTTCTCAGATCTTTAGTTTTGCTGAAAGAGGTAATAAACTAAGCAAAGTGCCAAAGTTTCTGCAAAGGGTTCTTCAATTTCCATTGCCCCAGGCAACCCACAAGAGAAACTATAGTATGTGAAGGCCAAGAACAAGCACGAGAGAAAGAAAAGTTTTGGGGAGTCAAGAGAGAGTGAGAAGGACATTCATCTCTTAAATACTGAGAGAGAGGGACAGTTTTTTGTTTTATTTTGCTTTGTTTTGTTTTGTTTTGTTTTGTTTTGAGACGGAGTCTCTCTGTTGGCCAGGCTGGAGTGCAGTGGCGTGATCTCAGCTCACTGTAACCTCCACCTCCCGGATTCGAGCGATTCTCCTGCCTCAGTCTCCCGAGTAGCTGGGACTATAGGCGCCCGCCACCACACCCAGCTAATTTTTTGTATTTTTAGTAGAGACGGGGTTTCACCGTGTTAACCAGGATGGTCTCGATCTCCTGACCTCGTGATCCGCCCGCCTTGGCCTCCCAAAGTGCTGGGATTATAGACGTGAGAAGGACATTTTTAAGCACTGCTGCAGGGCTTATATATTTAATTAAATTCCTTTGTTGGTTGGCTGGTTTTAAAAGGTTTCAGTTTTATTTTTTACTTTTTGTTTTTTTTCCTTTTGGGGAGTTCGACTTGGGTCTTAAAATTTGACATGATAGTGAAAGACTTATAGAAGCCCAGTTTTACACAGGTTATATATAGTTTTGGATTACATAAACTGTGACCTACGTCTGTTTTTTTCAATTACAAATAAACGTCTTTACTTAGTTTATGTTGTCCTGGGTATCCCACAAATTGCCTTCCACCCCATTGCTCACGTGTCAGATCCACATTTTTGTGCACTCATCTGACTGTGGTTCTCTTGCTCTCGTTTCATACAGGACACTCAGCAGGTACTAGGACTTATTACACTGTTCTAGTAAATATAAATTTCTTATTGTGATGTCTTCACTGCTTTTTTAAAGTTACCATTCCATCCTGATTTACTATCTGTTTCATATCTTTCTGTGTCACAAGAAACACTCTTTGTCATCTAAATTCTCTCTTTTATACCTTAAGCTAAAGCCATAAGCAATACCATATATAATAACATTTTTCTTCTCCTTAAGCCCAAATCATAACATTTCCTAACCACAGACATATGCATACCAATATCCCCTCAATGACATTTAAAATACCTAGTGTTCAGAGTTTATGCTTCATTCATTTTTGTGATTTACACCATAGCTAGTTCAGTGCATGGTAAATAGAAATGTTCAATTGGTACTTATCTAGTTAAAAAAAATGAATTTTTTCTACATTGGATGAAATAATAATATAGTAATAGGCTTTTTTGCATTATGCACTATTAACATCTCTGTTTAGTTTCTTCATAAGGGAATTTTTTGGGTAGTTTGTGATATTACATATCCAATTTTAAAATATTTAAAATTTCCAGAATTTTAACTGCTGGGGAATCGTCTAGTAAAGACTTTTAAAATCCACTCTTATTCTTATAACAAAACAGTTTAAAAAAAAAAAAGAAAAGAAAACCTTTATATTCAAAAGTAAATAGTGGCCAAAAGTGGTGGCTCATGCCTATAATCCCAACATTTTGGGAGGTCAAGACAGGTGGATCAGTTAAGGTCAGGAGTTCAAAACCAGCCTGCCCAACATGGTGAAACCCTGTTTCTAGTAAAAATAGAAAAATTAGCTGTGCACCTGTAATCCCAGCTACTCAGGAGGCTAAAGCAGGAGAATTGCTTGAACCCAGGAGGCGGAGGTTGCAGTGAGCCCAAGATCTCTCCACTGTACTCCAGCCTGGGTGACAGAGCACGTCTCCTTCTTAAAAAAAAGTAAATACTGGCAAATTATAAAACATATCTGCCAACCCTGTGAAAACTGCACAAAGCACAGGTCACTATCAAAGGGCTGCAGCTATTTCCTGAGATCTCAGTCAAATTGCCCTAATCCTTTGACATAGGCTCTTCGCTCTGGGACACTACCAGGGTTAGAAGAAAAAGAATATGGTGACTGTCAGATCTTAACTAAAGGGTCAATGGCCAAGGAAGGACATAGGTTGTTTAAAAAATTTAGGTGACAGCTACAATATACATAACCATACACAGTGAGTGACAGACAACAGACACAAACTAGGTATGTGCCTCCAGCTTACTTGTCAAAATTCCACTGGTTCTTCAACTAATAGTTAAATAGTCCTTAATAACTTGGATTAATCACAAAGCAATTCATAGGAGCTGTGCATGTTTGTAAGAGAAAAAGGAGGAAATCAACATAAGCAGAAAATAGCTGGAACACAGAGTAAACGAAGAATGACTCAAGGAAATATGGAATGATCTCAAAGAACTTGTCATACTCTTAAATAAATTATAGCTGATGCAGTCCTACTTTTATAAAGTATAAAAAAGATACATGGTTTTACAAAATAGGTTGTCAGTAAAAAGGAGGATTGGAAAGTGAGCCTAACTTCAGAAAGAAAGGATAAATGCAAATAGAAATATCAGCACATTTCAGAAATGCTTATTTCATTAAGTATAATAAATAAGCTTTCCAAAAATATCTTAGAAAAATAGTGCAGAAGACAGAAGGGATAACAAAAGAAAATTGAAAACAATAAAATCAAAATGAACGGATTGAATATAAAAGATGTGAAGGGGGAAAAAGAGATAAATACATACCTACTATTGTTCCTGAAAAGGTTTTAAAATACAAGATTGGAATATCTTTTTGTTTTTTAGTAATACTTCTTAATTCTGGAAGTATAATTTAGGAATGAGTATCATTTGAAAAACTAAAGTGTCATTTAATTTTTCTGTTAAAATAAAAATATTATTGAGCTATTGTTTTAAGGATTTTAATTTTGCTTTAAGTGTTAATATAGAGAGATTTTTAGAATCTAGTCTTTGTTTTGTATAGTGCTTATTTTTGGACAGTTGGAGTCTAGATAACTTTAAGCCTTCTTCATTTCCTTTATCACTTGAAAACTGTGAAGAATTTAACACTTTTTAAGCAAATAAGTAGTAAATTCATTTAAAATGCAGTTGCCATTGTAACAAGTACTCTCTTAAGAGACAGGCACTAATTTTCTGCTAAGATCTCAAGAATATTCTAAGTCTTTACTTAAACCTTCTAGGTGATTTAGTAGGATACTTTAAGACTTAAAACTTTTTCTAGTTAGTTGTTGGATCTTGTCATACTTACACCCTACATTTAAAAAAATTATTAAAGTATTGCTAAACAATTTAAAAATTTGGCCGGGCGCGGTGGCTCACGCCTGTAATCCCAGCACTTTGGGAGGCCGAGACAGGAGGATCATGAGGTCAGGAGATCGAGACCATCCTGACTAACACGGTGAAACGCCGTCTCCACTAAAAATACAAAAATTAGCCGGGCGCAGTGGCGGGCGCCTGTAGTCCCAGCTACTGGGGAGGCTGAAGCAGGAGAATGGCGTAAACCCGGGAGGCGGAGCTTGCAGTGAGTGGAGGTCGCGCCACTGCACTCCAGCCTGGGCGACAGAGGGAGACTCCATCTCAAAAAACCAGACATTTTTAATTGTTATTTTTTTCCTACAAAATAATACATAATAATAAAGAATAAGAACATATGACTGTATCATATGGAGAAATATATAAAATAAACAAAAACATCAATCCTAGTGAAACTATTACAAAAGATCAAAAAGGAGGGAATCCTTCCTAACTCATCCTATGAAACCAGTATTACCCAGATACCAAAGCCAGGAAAGACATTAATAAAACAAACAAACAAACAAACAAACAAACTGCAGTCCAATATCCTTGATTAATGTAGATGTAAAAATGCTCAACAAAAATCTAGCAAATCAAATCCAGCACCAAAAAGATAATTCCCCTTAATCAAGTGAATTTCATCCCAGAGATTCAAGGGTGATTCAACATACACAAGTAAATAAATGTGATTCAATTCACCTCATAAACAGAATTAAAACAAAACCATATGATAATCTTAATATATACAGAAAAAACATTTGATAAGATCTAGCATCCCTTTTATGATACAAACTAGGCATGGAAAGACAAACTAGGCATGGAAGGAAGAGACCTCAAAATAGTAAAAGCCATACACAACAAACCCAAAGCCAACATCATACTGAATGGGAAACCATTGAAAGCATTCCCCCTGAAAACTGGAACAAGTCAAGGATGTCCACTTTGACCACTTCAATTCGACATTCGTTCTGTAAGACTTAGCCAGAGTAATCAAGCAAGAGAACGAAATGAAGGCATCCAAACTGGAAAAGAGGAAGTCAAACTATCTCTGTTTGCTGATGATGCTTAGACAACCCTGAAGACTACTCCAAAAGACTCCTAGATTTGACAAATGAATTCGGTAAAGTCTCAGCTTGTAACATCAACATACGCAAATCAATAGCAGCGTTATACACCAAAAACAAGCAAGTTGAGAATCAAATCAAAAACTCAATCACATTTATAATAGCTACAAAAATAAAATAAAATACCTAGAAATATATTTAGCTAAGGAGGTGAAAGATCTCTGCAAGAAGAACTACAAAACACTCATGAAGAAATCATAGATGACACAAATAGAAAAAACCCCATGCTCAGGAACTGGAAGAATCAACACTGTGAAAATGATCTTACTGCCTGAAGCAATCTATAGACTCAGTGCAATTCCTGTCAAAATATCAATGCCATTTTTCACAAAATTGGAAGAAAAAAATCCCATAAAAGACCCAAAACTCATATTAAACCAAGAAAGAGCTCAAATAGCCAAAACAATCCTAAGCAAAAAGAACAAATCTGGAGGTATCACATTACCCGACTTCAAGTTATCCAACAAAGCCAGAGTAACCAAAACAGCATGGTACTGGTATAAAAACAAACACATAAACCAATGTAACAGAACAGAGAACTCAGAAATTCAGTCAATACTTAGAAGTAACTGATCTTAAAGCAGATAAAAAACAAAACATATTCTCAGGAAAGGACATACTATTCAATAAACCTTGCAGGGAAAATTGGATAGCCACGTGTACAAGAAAGAAACTGGATCCCTGTCTCTCACCATACATACAAATTAACTCAAGGTGGATTAACAACTTAAATCTAAGACCTGAAACCATAAAAATTCTAGGAGAAAATCTAGAAAAAAGTCTTCTGGACATCAGCCTAGGCAAAGAATTTATGACCAAGTCCCTCAAAAGCAAATGCAACAACAACAAAAATAAATAAATGTGACCTAATTAAACTAATAAGCTTCTGAACAGCAAAAGGAATAATCAACAGAGTAAACTGACAACCTAAAGAATGGGAGAACATATTTGCAAACTCTAAGTCTGACAAAGGACTCATATCTAGAATCTATAAGGAATTCAAAAAAATCAGCGAGAAAAAACCCGAAAAATCCCATTAGAAAGTGAGCAAATCACATGAACATTTTTCAAAACAAGATCCATAAATGGCCAAAACCATATTGATGAATTTTCAAAAATATAGTGATAAAACACTCAATGTCACTAATGATCAGGGAAATGCAAATTAAAACTGCAATATGTCACCTTACCCCAGCCAGAAGTCATTATTAGAAAATCAAAACATAATAGACGTGGCTGCAGGTGTGGTGAAAAGGGAACATGTATACACTGCTCTGCGAATGTAAATTAGTGGGAATGCAAATTAATACTACGTCTATGGAAAACAATTCCAAAATTTCACAGAGAACTGAAAGATCTACCACTCAATCCGGTTCTCCTGCTACTGGGTAATGGAAAAGAAGTTAAAAAGACACCTGCATGTTTGTGTTTATTTCAGCACAAGTCCAACAACACATCAGACATTTACTTCACCATATGGTTGTTGTTCAGGGATTGTGCCAGTGTGTGACTGCTTTTGACAGTCTTATGGAGTCAAAAGTGACTCTATCTTGGATGCTAATCCAACATGTTGACTTCTGATTAGCCCAGTCCCATCTATGCCTCCTGACTTTTATTTCCTGTCCTCAATATAAGAACATGTGAACTGTGAGGTTATGGGACAAGTTATAGACCATGACACATAAAGTATTTTGCTTGTTCTAGCGTTGTCTTTAATTGTCTCTATAGAGCAGATACACACTTTCTCTATGGTAGATAAGCCTTTTGCCTGGAGAGTAATGGAGCGGGGAGCTACCTGTCTTGCAGCCACCCAACACCATGCTTCTGTTCATAAGTTCCCCAAATAAATCACACTAGTGCAACAAACTGGGTTTGTCTGCTTCATCCTTTGTTTTCTTGGCTCATTCTGAGTTTGGGGGCCTTTTTGCATATATGGCCCTTTCATAAAATAGCCTTTCACAAGAGGAGCAAAAGGCTTTCAGGTGGGTGCCGCTCTTGGGCTTCACAGACACACTGCTCTGTGAACATGTGGGCATGGAGGACACACTTTCCATGCAAGCTTTACTGTTATGTATAAGTTCATTCTGCCTAAAAACAAAGGAAACTAACCTTTCCTTTGTGGCTTTTTGTGGAAAGCAACCAAAAACCAATTCAATTTTAATTAAACTGAAAAAAGCCAAAAATGATTATTTTTTTCATATTCTAGAACCATGTTAATCTTTGTTTTCTTTTATTTTATGAAAGCATTAACTTTTATATTTGAAGTGGAAAATAATTCTCAGCTATCAAAGTCATAGTGAGAAATAGTGGTGTATTCCTTGGATAGGCCCACGTTCAAATGGCCTAAATTAGTCATCCTAGAGTTCTAAGAAATCTCCACTTATTATTCTTTCTTTGCTGTTATTCTGTCCATTAAGAATCTCCATATATAATTTTTTGAGAAACTGCCCTCCCTTGTGAATATTCTAGTCAACTTTTGCAAGTTATATTTTGAAAATAATAGAAAATTCCTATAAATAGTAAAAATGTATTTTTTCTTAATGCCATTTTAAAGGTTTCTTTCCCCCTTAGTCAGAGACTGTGTTAATTTTCCAGAACTAAATTCAAAATGGGGTATAAAACTCTTGAAGTACACTTTCTACCGACTACCAGTCCATTAGTCATGTATATGCCACTATATATCTTCCAGTAAAAATCCGTTTCTACTGACAATCATATTGAATAAAGCCATATCAATAGAGGAGTACGGTTTCTTAAAGCAGAAAAAAAATATCTTGAGACAGGAACACATCATTTTGCTATTTTTCTATCGTCTCTTTCCTGACTCTTACTAAACTCTAATTATAATAGAGTTAGATATTCCTCAAGGCTCACCAATGCCATTTGAATGAAAAATTCATTAAAGAAATTTCTAAAATGTCACTTGCTTTCAAACTTCAATTCATGTGCTGTGGAGTTCACAGAAGTAAGTAATTTCAAAATACGTACTGCAGTAACTTTTGCAAATGCAGTTTTAATGCTAATTTCTACTAATTCTCAATTTTCTAGTCCGGTAATTTACAGTTCTACTTTGAAAAAATAATATTTTTATCAATCGTATTTTCATTAAAATCTGTTTTAAAGCTTAATGTATATTCAGGCAAACTATGACTATGTCAGCACATTCTCCAAATATGTTAGGTTTCAAGTCTACTGAAAAGTTCACTGTTGTTATAACATATGAAATGATTGAAGAAAGGTGTATAGTAAGGAGTGGTCAGAAATAATATGTATAAATATAGATGAACCAAAATTTAACCAATGAAAGGCAAATAGAATTCTTCAAATGCAACTTATTTGGAAACATGATTTTTAAAACAAATTATATTAATTCCCAAATAATTATATTGTATTCGTAGTTTGTAAAGCATTAATGATATCTGAATGTACCCAGGGGAAACTATCTCTTTTTAAATTCTGCAATTGTATTATTAAATACTTTATCCTTTGCTTCTTACATTCTATAGAAATATAAGACTTTGGTTCCTGTATGAGGTTTTGTTTCCCATCTACTTCTTAAAGTAATCTTTCTCCTATATAACATCTTTCATTTCCATCCTGCATTATGTATAAGTATCATTTCCAACTACTCCATTAACCTTGATCCCTTCTAATCTGTCACCAGGCATATTTCCAGGGAATTCTTTCACTGGTACACTTCTTAAATGTCTAATGTGACACTTAATCACATTTTACGAGGCTAAACAAAATCTCCACTTTGAATTTACTCGGTTAATTTTCAGGATATCCAATGGGTCTGGGTAATTCAAGTTTATAGATAAGTGTTTATACATAAAATAACTTATTCAGTTCTCTTCACATGTTAATTATAATATTCTGTCATGTTATATTTAGCCCAAAATTTTTACATGACCATATCTAAAAGAAAAATAAACAAACAATTCCTGAAATATAAACATAATTAGCTGCTAGTTTCTTCATTTAAAAAATTTTTCAACTGATTGTTTTTTTCCAGAGAAGGAACAATTTGTGTCAGTTTCCCCTTCCTTCCTTCCTTCCTTCCTTCCTTCCTTCCTTCCTTCCTTCCCTTCTTCCTCCCTTCCTTCCTTCCTCCCTCCCTCCCTCCATCTCTCTCTTCTTTCTTTCTCTTTCTTTCTTTCTCTTTCTTTCCTTCTTTCTTTCTTTCTTTCTTTCTTTCTTTCTTTCTTTCTTTCTTTCGTTTTCTTCCAAATGGAGTCTCACTCTGTTTGCAGTCTCGCTCACTGCAAGCTCCACCTCCCGGGTTCAAGCCATGCTCCTGCCTCAGCCTCCCGAGAAGNTTCTTTCTTTCTTTCTTTCTTTCTTTCTTTCTTTCTTTCTTTCTTTCTTTCTCTTTCTTTCTTTCTTTTTTTTTCTTTCTTTCTTTCTTTTTCTTTCTTTCTTTCTTCTTTCTCTTTCCTTCTTTCTTTCTTTCTTTTTCTTTCTTTCTCTCTCTCACTCTTTCCTTTATTCTTTCCTTCCTCCTTCCCTCCCTCCCTCCCTCCCTCCCTGCCTCCCTTCTTTCCCTCCCTTCCTTCCTTCCTTCCTTTCTTTCTTTCTTTCTTTCTTTCTTTCTTTCTTTCTTTCTTTCTTTCTTTCTTTCTTTCTTTCTTTCTTTCTTTCTTTCTTTCTTTCTTTCTTTCTTTCTTCTTTCTTTCTTTCATCTTTCATGCCTGTCACTACTCTTTACTGTTATGGTTTGAATGTTTTGACCACTCCAAAAATTCATGTTAAAACTTAATCCTCAGTGCAACAGTGAGGCCTCGTGGGAGGTGTCAGGTTTTTAGGGACTCCACTCTCATGAATATATATTCACACAGCTTCAAAAATTCTTGTGGGAGTGAGTTAACTCTCTTCTGCTCTTCTGCCATGTGAGGGCAGAGTTCCTTCCCTCCAGAGGATGCAGCATTCAACGTGCCATCTAGGAAACAGAGAGATATGGCCCTAATCTACTGGTGACTTGATCTTGGACTTCCCTGCATTCATAATCATGTGAGCCAATTCCTTAATAAATTGCATCTTATCTATCTATCTGTCTGTCTATGTATGTACGTATGTATCTATCATCTATCTATCCTATTGGTTCTGTTTCTCAGAAGAACTCTAATACTTTCAGTAACTTACATTAATTTCATCTCTAATGTAAGTATTATATTCATTTATTTATCAGAATATGTTACTCTAGTGACACATCTTGATTATTTATTTATTATTTATTTATTTATTTTGAGGCAGAGTCTTGCTCTGTTGCCCACGCTGGCATGCAGTGGCGTTATCTCGGCTCACTGCAACCTCTGCCTCCCAGGTTCAAGCGATTATCCTGCCTCAGCCTCCTGAGTAGCAGGCATTACAGGCGTGCGTCACCATGCCCGGCTAATTTTTGTATTTTTAGTAGAGATGGGGTTTCTCCATACTGGCCAGGCTGGTTTCAAACTCCTGGCCTCGTGATCCGCCCGCCTTGGCCTCCCAAAGTGCTGGCATGTGCCACCATGCCCAGCCAGACCTTGATTTTTATAGGAAGACTTCTGTTTTTGAATTATTTTTGTGGTGATCTTAATCTTATCTTTCTTCATTTTTTTTTAAATTTTTTATTTCCATGGATTCTTGGGGAGTAGGTGGTGTTTGGTTACATAAGTTCTTTAGTGGTGATTCGTGCGATTTTAGTGCACCCATCCCCCAAGCAGTATACACTGCACCCCTCTTGTATACTGCTTGTATACAAGATTTGTAGTCTTGTACCCCTCTTCCCCTTCCAACCTAAGTCCCCAGAGTCCATTGTGTCATTCTTATGCCTTTGCATCTTTCTTATTCTTAATCTTTCTTAATTCTATGGGTGTGTTTTCCACATTCTCCAACCAGTCATGATTCATTCAAACACAAACCATCATCAATTCATAATGCATATATCAATACTGAATCATGCTGAACGAGGGTAACAAACATTAAAGATATATGATCATTACCTTTAAGATAAATATTGTTAGAAAGAGTACTACGCTCACTGTCTGGGTGACAGGAAGAACTCTCAGAAGAACTCTCTGTCTGCTCTCTGAGGCCCAAACCTCAGCACCATGCAATATACCCTAATAAGTAACCTGGACATGTGCTCTTGAATCTAAAATAAAAATGGAAATAAAACATTAAATTAAATAAAAAATACAACACAATGAAATAATCACCATAATTAATTATGGGATCTATGGCAGAAATATATATAGGGTACAATGGACAGAAGAGTTCATTCTACCTTCTAATTAGGATGGCAGTGGGTACAGGAAATGTTACCTGATTTGTAGTCATGAAAATCGAAAACATAAAAAACAATTAAATATTTATCAATTTAACTCTTATGTGTTAACAAGCCAAGGCTGAAGTAGTTTTTAGATTTTTCAGTATAAGAAATTATCTGAGCCATTCACTACACATATACGTTTACACAGAGAAACACACACAATTAAATGAATACATATGATTGGAAACTCATAGAATGTTTTTCTTCAACTCGTAAACAAAAACACATCTTTAAAAAGACCACTTTATTGCTACAATACTTGGGTTAAGTGGACTACGTTTCCACAAATCAAAGGATCCAGGAAATTGTCTCTTTTCCTTATTGTCTGGCACGCACAAGTCCCTCAAAATGTTTTGGTGAATAGAACTTAAATATTTTAAACTTACATCCTACTGGGTCTTCTTCCTATATATCTATTTATGTATATTAGTATTAGTTAACCAAGGATAATGTATCCAGAATATGCTGTACAGCTACATTATCAGAATATTATCTAATGCCATTTGAATGAAAAATTCATTAAAGAAATTTCTAAAATGTCATTTGCTTTCAAACGTCATTCCATGTGCTGTGGAGTTAACACTCACTCTGAGGAAAAAGTCCTAAACCTCTCACATGTATTTCAACTCTTTTATTTTAACGTTCAGTATAATAGATGTGTCTGTTCATACCTTATCCCAGAACGCTCGTATAGAAAAAGAAAATATTTCAATATGCAACATAATTCAAATTAACTTTAAGAGTTAAATAAAACAAAACAAAAGTCAATCTCCCTAACTGAAGCAAAAGTTACCGTTTCTTCATTAAAGAATATTAAAATTTAAATGTGTGAGTTATTTGTGTAGACCCATATTATCTACTTGTATTAATGTAGCAAAGTGGTTTTAAATAAACTAATTGATATTTACAATGAGAAACTATGAAATTGTGGAGGAAAATTTAATGTCTCTGATATATAAAAGGTTTCAGAAATATTGTCTTTGCCATAATTTTGTTGCAGCTATGTTTATTGTATTTTTATTTTTATACATTTAGGAACTGGAACGTTTAAAGAAATAGTTTACATATTCTAATTTTGATCTCAGATTCATTCAGTTAATTTTCTGCATCAGCCTGCGTTTTTGTGTCATCCTTTAAATGTACTAAAGTAAATTTTGTGATTAAAATTGTATTCTAAAAATGACAACTTACCAATATATAAATACACACTTTTGGGGGTAACCAAACTTTCAAAGTTAAGAGTTTTTCATAAATTTTTTCTTTCAGTTTTCAATAATGTTTGTATATTATTTCAAATAAATCAAAATCACACATAAAAGCCCTAACTAGAAGAGAAATTTCAGTAATGCTGTTAACTGTTTTTCACAAACCAATATTCAGCATGTATGAAATATTTTTATCTTTGCATGTTAACAAAAGGAACTGAACCCAAAATCAAAGACTCCATATGAAACCATACCTAACCACCATGAAAGTTTATGTTTAGCATTCAGATAAATCTGGGGACAGAGCAGCCTGAAAGAAGATAAACAAACGTTTTTACATTATTTCTGTGTTCGCTGCTTTTCATGCACGATGTGATTTAGATTTCTTCCAGGCCATTTACACGGACCTACTTTTAACTGTGAATTTTTGATACCTCTGAAATTAGGTGCTTTTTTCTCATAAAAATAAAAACTGAATTTTTAATGGAATTGTAGACAGTAGCCTTGACAAAGAATTTTGTAGTTCTCTTGGTGCACATACGTGAAAAATTTCACACTGTTAACATGTCCAATGAAACAAAATTATTCTTTAAGGCAAATTCCAATTTGCATTTTTATTATGTAGAAAAAAGTGAGGTAAAACAATTCAAGATAACTTATCTTTAGACATAGTTGAAACAAGCTTTTTGCTGTTGAATAAATATAATTACCGCAAATTTTGTTCCTTTAGCTTTTAAACTGTGTTATATGGAAAACTGGAATTTAGAATTACTATTGTTATGATGTTCTTTTGAATTATGAGTGAAGAGTAACTGTGTAAATTATAAACCTCACCAACATTAGGGTGACTCAGATTTTCTAGTTTGCTAACTACTCACAAGAAGCATAGTTTCTAAATAATTTGATATAGCTGAATTCACTAAAACAATCATTTAGTGAAGGAGATTCAATGACCAAAAATAGAAAACCAAAATTCCTAAAAGTCCTTATATAACACTAACAGGTATTTTGGTCCTGGAAAAATATAATTTGATATACATTATTTTATTTTCACACAAGAGTCTGATTTGTATGAGAAAATTTTAATTCACCAAAACATTTTTTATCATGTCTTTCATGGAAAATCAAGTACCAATTAGTGTAAATTATATTATACTATAAATAAAAACACATGAGCTTGAAGTATATTGTGATAGAATTTCCAAATTTTTTTTTAATTTTCAAAGTGGTATCTCACTCACCCTAAACAGAAAATGATTTTTTTCTGTCTGTGAAATTATCTTATGGTCTATTTAAAACAATAAATCATAATAATTTTTTGGAATAACAAAGTGTAACTATTATAGCATTATGTATGAGCAGTGAAATTTTCTTCATGTAGTCTCATAAAGAATTATACATTGTCATTATACTTAGTAATTATGTTGGGAAAATATAATTACACATTATAATGCATTTCCAGTATCATAAGTAATTGAACAAAAAACAATTCTATGAATAATTCATTTAATTGTTTTTAGAAAAGCATCTGTTATCAAAAAATTGCTAGAGACTTTAAGAGGAACAAAGAACTAAGTAGGGCTTCTATTAAAACCACATTTTCATAGTTTTGCAGAGGAAATTATATATTATAACATATGTATATATTATATGTTATATATAAAATGTATGTATACAGAATGTTACATATGTATATATTATATATTGTATATATGTTATATTTTATATATATTATATATCACATATATGTCATATAACTTAAGAATGGATATTCTTAACTGATATAGAAATCTTGCTTCCACATCAATATGTGAAGTGTGACAATGTCCTTGGCAAAGAGAACATATAGAAAATGCACATAAATTACATTCACCCTGTGAGACCTATATTTAGATAGATTTTTCATTGCTATGGAAAAGATGCTTTCATCTTTCATATTCTTTGACTTTCACAGACTACTGTTCATAAAAAATTAACTACGAAGTGTATCTAGACTTTTCACTACTTGACTTAATTTCTACATATCCATTTTTGTGACTCAACTGTATTCATTTTATGTGTTTCTGTTGATTTACAATCATTCAGTAATCGGAATACATTTTAACTCATTTCCAGTTAAATTGGATAAAGTTTCCAGAACGTGTCTAGCAATTTTAGAAATTTGAAGCCTCATTTGATTATAACAGTTACCACATATTGACTGCCACCTATGTTCCAGATAGTGCCTTTTACATATATTACATCGCTTATAGTCTTACAAAAATCTTAAGGGATAGTTAACTTTAGACAGCCTATTTTTTAGATGAGAAAATCTAAGCTTAGAGAGATTAATTACTTGCTAAATTAACTTGCAAATGAAGAAACCAAGTTGGAACCCACATGGTCTAATATGAGAAGATAATATTTTAGTGTCTATATTACTGTATGACCTCAGATTTTATCAAGCATTCATGGAATTTATTGTGAAATAACCAAATTAGTTAACAATAACTATTATAAAATATTAGACTGTAGCTACACTGTTTTAACTATATTATTAATCTGAGGATTCATATAGTGCAATTACAGATGGTTAGGTAGATAGATAGATGGCTTGGCACATTTCTTGACAAACATTTCTTATGCTCCAAACAGTCTATATTTAAATAGCTTAATAAAAACAGATACTACATTTGGAAGTTTCTTTACCCTGTGAACTTTTCATGATGCACACCCATGGCCTCTTTCCGTTCTATTGACTCCACATATTATCCCTGATCACTTTGAGGCTCTAAAACAGTAATTTTCCAATTCTCTAATTAGGGGTAAAAAATCTCCACTTCTCTCATAATATAGTGGAAATTGTATGGACTTCAAGTTAGATGGATCCAAATTCCATTTTTTGAATGGAATACTACTAATCGTATAAACATAAAGAATTGTTTAGAGTTCATCCATATGTAAACGTAAGGCAACCTTTACATCGTTTAATTTAGTCATTTAAAAAATGTTGATAATGCCAACATGACGTCAAACCATATATATAAAATCTATGTGGGGATATGTTGAGTGCCCAAGAGGTATCAGCTAATAAATAAAATAAGCTATTATCAATTAGTTTTTAAAAGCATCAGGTATGTCTTCAGGTGTGTTTAAATGGGCACATTTTCTTTGGTAGTAAAATGAAGTGTGCTATATAATTTTCCAAATAACAAAAACATCTAGTAAAATTATGCATATAATCACTCAGGGTTGAGATTTTGAGATGATTAAATGAAATAGCATTGTTAAATATGCAAAGACAAGTAAGATATTTTATGAAATGTCTCCCTCTCCCTCCCATCGAAGAAAAATCTAAATAGTTCATTTGAGCATAGATCTCTAGAAAACCATGTGTAATTATGAAATATACTTTATTACCCTTGTAGAACTCATTTTAAAAGAAAATTGGTCTTGAGATAGAAGAAAAGAGATCTATGTCAATGGGGAAAATTGAAAATCGTGAAATCAAGAGAATGAGGAAAAGAGAGAAAAAGTTACCTTAAAAGAATGTGTGCATACAAAATAGAATTTAATTTATGCTACTAAGTGGAAAAAATGAGTTTTCCATTCATCTTCATTGGATACCATTCCAGTTATTTATATTTAGCTATCTATCTCTCTTTAGCTTTAGTGGAAAATCTTCATAGTATGATTCAATTGCATTTATTTTCTGCTTGTGTTCACCACATGTCCCAGATTAATACTTTTAGACTGTCAGGATCTCTGTATCTAATGGACAGTGGCAATAAAACTTTTCATATAAATTATTATTGTTTTCAGTCTGTGCAAATGAAAAAGTCCTGGCTTTAAAATATAAATTAACAACATCTGTTCTGGAGTAAATCCTATTATATTACAAAGAAAAGTCACAGATTGACCACTAAATTTTAGCATAATCAGCCCTGACAAATACTGAGCCCAGGTTAGTAAGAATGTTTGTTTAATCTTCCATTATTGACAAGAGATCAGTAAGAGTCAGAGCTCCAACTATTGAAGCAAAATCCCATGCTTGCTACCTGAAATGTTCCTCATTTCCAGGATTTGCAGCAATGTCTCCTTGCATTAGTGAATTCAACAGCCTGGGCCTTCATAAAGCTAACTCCTAATTTAGTCAGAATGAGGCCAAACAATTTTGGGGGCTTCAGTGCAATATGAAAATTCTGAGCCCCTTGTTCAAAAATTTCAAGATGGTGACAGTAGGGCATTAAGCCAGGTACAGGAGTCTGTGTGCATGTACATGTTGTAAACCCATAAAACTGGCCCTGGATTTACTTCACATCATTATGGTTACCTTAAGAACTGTGCCAGAAATGAGATCTGCAGTTATGTTGTAGCAGATTTAATAAATTTAATTTTAAACAGCTAGTTGGTCCTAGATTGACTTCCTGGATAGCAATCCAACATTCAAACCAGGACTGTGGCAATATGTAAGAAGAGAGAGAGAGAAAGTTGTATTTGCATAATCATTTAATTAATGTCACTCTCAAAGTCATGCTTTTACTTGAAATATATGAGAAAAAATGAATGTTAATTAAATTACCTAAGTTATTATGTACTTTTAGAGTCCAGGATTCACTTATGACATATTATTTAAGTAAACTTAAGCCTGCTTTCATAATCCACTTTAATATTTTAACTGTTTTATTATCGTTGTTGCTAGTATTTAAACTTTCTCCTAATGATCTGTGTAATAATATTATCTTTATTTCTAGAGTGCTTACAACATGCTTGTCACTTTTTACCTGCTGTATACACATAGATAGAAAGATAGATGGATAGACAGTTCTGATAGATAATAGATAGATAGATAGATAGATAGATAGATAGATAGATAGATAGATAGATAGATCTGATAGATAGTTGGTAGATAGGTAGGTAGATAGATGATAGATAGATAGATAGATGATTGACAGATGATAGATAAATATTTAATCCAAGTTAAATTTAATCCAGCTCTTGAGATCAAGATAGGAGAGCCTTAAATATCTAATCCCATGAGAAACTCTACACCTCCAAAAGACATTTTTCTCTTCTTTTAGGATCCCCTCTGACTATTTTACTCTGTAGCACACCGGCCTATCCTTGTAGGTCTGTACTGAGTCCACCGCATCACAGAAATGTAGCATTAATGTGATTTCCACTTGTGTCCATAACAGAATTACTGAGATTTATTTACTGTACACCATAAACAACAATTAGACAAAATAGTGGGGAAAAACTTTCAAATACTGAACAACAGGGAGTGCAGGCCAGAGATCTCTGAAAGAAGGAAAAATGAATTGAGTTTACTAGGCCCAAAGTGCAGGAAGAAGGAAATTGATCAGGATTCAACAGTCCCCTTGAGCTGGAGGGATTTCTCTCCAGGTCCCTGCCTTTCCTGTAGGCCTTGCCTGGTGCTTGTTACTTGATGCCAAGTCAGTGGTGTTGGGGAGCTTTTCAATTCTTGATTACACTTCTCAGTAAGCTGGTGAGTCTGGCTCCCAGAGGTACAGTTTTTTTGAGGGTTTTTCCCCAGAGTTTTAACAAATATTTTAATTGACACCTAATAATTGTACAGATTCATAGGGCACATATTAAGGTGATAAATATAATATATACTGATCAGATCAGGGTAATTAGCATATCCATCATCTCAAACATTTATCACTTCTTTGTGTTGGAAACAGTCACTAGCCTCCTTCTAGTTATTTAAAGCTATATATTATTATTAACTAGGTCACCCTACAGTGCTATAGAACACTAGAACTCATTCCTCCTATCTAGATGTAATTTTGTGTCCTTTAATAAATCTTTCCCTGTCCTTCCCTTCTCCCAATCCTTCCCAGCTTCTGATAACCTCTGTTCTACCTTTCACTTCCATGAGATCAACTTTATTTTTTTTTTAGCTTCCACTTATGAGTAAGAACATGTAATATTCAGCTTTCTTTCACAGTGCAGAATTTACACTGTGGGAGCACACTCTGCCCCAACTCTTCTTCCCCTCCACCTGCAAGAGCAGTTTACTTTTTGGTACCGCAGCAGCATCCTGGGACAGAAAGGTTTTCTACCCCTCCCTCATGAGTGAAAGCCATTTGCCTCTCCCTCCTCTAGAAACCATGCCTGCCTTCCTCCAGGTAGATTTCCAGTCCCTATCCCAGCAGTTTGAAGTTCTTGTTTCTTAGAGGAGAAAGGTCTGGAAAATGGGTTTTGTGCCCTTTTCAGCCATAGCTGAGCATTTCCTAAACGTCCTTGCTGTTATGTAGCCCTTTCTCTCCCACACAGCTCCCAGTCTTCCCTGTGGACACCCTGGGAGGAAAGCTGACAAGTGGGTGCAGTCCCCCTTATATTGTGGTTCTCAGTTGATCTAACCAGTCTCGCTGGCCCATGGTCAGCCTATAGACCTTCGTTAGAATCCTAACTGATTTCTCTTTATCCCCTTTTATTGGAGATCAACCTAGTTCCCGACTCTAGCAAAAGGTGGAATGCTTTCTTTGCCCCTCCCTGCTTTCTGTGAGGGACTTGATCCTCTCTAAAATTTATTTTACTCCATTGTTCTCAACTTCAGCTATTTGATAGGCTCCAGAAAAGTTCTGATTTTGTCAATTACTCAAATTTTTTGTTTGATTATAGAGTGAGAACGATGTACTCTCACACCTTCTTGTATTCCATGAAGAAATAGGACTTCTCTCAATGTATTTTGATCTGTTTTCTTCCTAAATTTTCCTTCCCTTAGTGTTATCACTGTTCCCTTCAATTTTTATTTATTTTTCTCTTTTTTCTCCTTTTTGTTTGCTTTGATATGTGCCTTTCGGTAGGGACTTTTTCTCAAATTTCTGGTGCCCTTTATTGAAATATGTATGGTCAATATTAAGTGCATTCAGTGGTGGGTCCTGTAGTGGAAAGTTTTGTTCAGGAATACTGCAATGTCTATATTACTTATCATATACAAATATGTTCACCTCTCTTTTTGGCAGTTTATATATTTGTGACAGGAGTCAAGGATGAAAGAGAGTGGAGGTCCCATTATTTAATCATCTTGCTTTTAGAGCTTCTCTGGTCCAGAACATCTCTAAATAATTCTTTATTAACCTTTACGAGATAGAGAACCTTTCATCTTCTACCATCCTAGGATAGACACAGCATCTTGGCTGTACTGGGTAAGGAAGCAGATGATGCAGATGTTCTTTAAAAAGCAATTAAAATATTTTTCTGTTTTCAGCTCCACCTTGCAACCCCCAGTTCAGAAGGAAATGTTGCCTCAAATTTCCAAGTTGTCCTGGGGTTCTGCTTTGTGAATGGGATTTGATCCTTTTGGTCTTGCCTTTTAGACATGTAGCAGAATGAAGACAGCCAAAGCCTCATTGTATTAGTCTGTTTTCACACTGCTGATGAAGACACACCCAAGACTGGGCAATTTACAAAAGAAAGAGGTTTATTGGACTTACAGTTTCACGTGGCTGGGGGAGGCCTTACACTCATGGTGGAAGGTGAAAAGTACATCTCACATGGCAGCCCATAAGAGAAGAGAGCTTGTGCAGAAAAACTCCCCTTTTTAAAACCATCAGATCTCGTGAGACTTATTCACTATCACGAGAAAAGCATAGGAAAAACTTGCCCCCACAATTCAATTAACTCCCACCTTGCCCCTCCAACAACACATGAGAATTCAAGATGAGATTTGGCTGGGGACACAGCCAAACCATATCATTTCACCCCTGGTCCCTCCCAAACCTTGTATTCTCACATTTAAAATCAATCATGCCTTCCCAACAGTCCCCCAAAGTCTTAACTCATTTCAGTCTTAACCCAAAAGTCCACAGTCCAAAGTCTCATCTGAGACAAGACAAGTCCCTTTTGTCTATGAGCCTGTAAAATCAAAAGCAAGTTAGTTACTTCTTAGATACAATGGAGATACAGGCACTGGGAGATACAGTCATTCCAAATGGGAGAAATTGGCCAAAACAAAGGGGCTACAGGCCACGTGCAAGTCCAAAATCCAGCAATGCAGTCAAATCTTAAAACTCCAAAATGATCTCTTTGACTCCATGTCTCACATTCAGCTCACATTGATGCAAAAGGTCTGTTCCCATAGTCTTGGTCAGCTCTGTCCCTGTGACTTTGCAGGGTACAGTCTCCCTCCTGGCTGCTTTCATGGGCTGGTGTTGAGTGTCTGTGGCTTTTGCAGGCACATGGTGTGAGCTGCTGGTGGATCTACCATTCTGGGTTCTGGAGGACAGTGGCCATCTTCTCACAGTTCCACTAGGTGGTGTCCCAGTAGGGACTCTGTGTGGGGACTCTGACCCCAAATTTCCCTCCTGCACTGCCCTAGTAGAGGTTCTCCATGAGAGCCCCGCCTCTGGAACAAATTTCTGCCTGGACATCCAGGTGTTTTCATACATCTTCTGAAATCTAAGCAGAGGTTCCCAAACCTCAATTCTTGACTTCTGTGCACTGGTAGGCTCAACACCATGTTGTAGCTGCCAAGGCTTGATGCTTGCACCCTTGAAGCCATGGCCCGAGCTGTACATTGACCACTTTCAGCCACAGCTGGAGTGGCTGGCACACAGAGCACCAAGTCCCTAGGCTGAACACAGCATAGAGATGCTGGGCCCAGCCCACGAAATGACGTTTTCCTCCTAGGCTTCTGGGCCTGTGATGGGAGGCACTGCTGTGAAGACCCATGATATGTCCTAGAGATATTTTCCCCATTGTCTTGGGGATTAACATTCAGCTCCTTGTTACTTTGGCAAATTTTTGCAGTCAGCTTGAATTTCTACTCAGAAAATGGGGTTTTCTTTTCTATCGCATTGTCAGGCTGCAAATTTCCTAAACTTTTATGCTCTGTTTCCCCTTTAAAATGGAATGTCTTTAACAGCACACAAGTCACCTCTTGAATGCTTTATTGCTTAGAAATTTCTTCTTCTACCAGATTTCCTAAATCATCTCTCTTAAGTTCAAAGTTCCACAAATCTTTAGGGCAAGGCAAAATGCCAACAGTCTCTTTGCTAAAACCTAACAAGAGTCACCTTTGCTTCAGTTCCCAACAAGTTCCTCATCCAGACCTGAGACCACATCAGCCTGGACCTTATTGTTCATATCACTATCGGCATGTTTTGTCAAAGCCATTCAAGTCTCTAGGAAGTTCCAAACTTTCCCACATTTTCCTGTCTTCTTTTGACCCCTCCAAACTGTTCCAGCCTTTGCCTATTACCCAATTTCACAATTGTTTCCACATGTTTGGGTATATTTTCAATAACACTTCACTCTACTGTTACCAATTTACAGTATTAGTCCGTTTTCACACTGCTGATGAAGACATACTGGCCTCAAGTGATCCTTCTGCCTTGGCCTCCCAAAGCCATGGGATTACAGAAGTGAGCCACCATGTCAGACCTTATGATGCCTTTATATTTCTTTATTTTGGTAACAGTGTTAAAAATCATCTAGAATTATAAAACATTTTCACATTTGGAGTTCACAGGAATAGAAGATGTCTATATCAGAAAATGAAACATTTTTCCTTTGGAAGAAGAAACATTTTCGGGTGGAAATATCTAAAGTTAAAGTGCAGTTTAGGGGATGTGGGGATGCAGAATAGAAGTGGACAAAATGGGCAGGAGAATGACAGTGGTAGTAGTACCAAGAAGACAATTGTGTAGATAATAAAAGATAGTAAGATAGCAGTGTCTGCTGAGTAGTGTCTTGCAGGCTTGGTTGAGGGTCCAGATTTTCCTGGATATATAAAAGCAGGGTAAGTTTATAAAATGATGAACACGCTCTTTTAAGAACAAAATAGTAAATAGTTCTGCAGTAGACATACACATGTGTATATACCCAACAATGGGATTGCTGGATCAAATGGTATTTCTGGTTCTGGATCATTCAGGAATTGCCACACTGTCTTCCACAATGGTTGAACCAATTTACATTCCCACCAACATTATAAAAGCATTCCTATTTCTCCACAGTCTCACCAGCATCTATTGTTTCTTGAATTTTTCATAATCTCCACTCTGACTGGCGTGAGATGGTATCTAATTGTGGTTTTGATGTAAATTTCTCTAACAATCAGTGATGTTCAGCTTTTTAATATGTTTTTTGGTCACATAAATAAATAGCAAAGACATGGAACCAACTCAAAGGCCCATCAATGGCAGACTGGATAAAGAAAATGTGGTACATATATACCATGGAATACTATACAGCCATAAAAAAATAAGATTATGTCCTTTGCAGTGATATGAATGAAGCTGGAAGTCATCTTCCTAGCAAACTAACACAGGAACAGGAAACCAAACATTGCATATTCTCACTCACAAGTGGGAGTTGAACTCATGGACACAGGGAGGGGAACAACACACACTGGAACCTGTTGGGAGTTGGGGGTCAAAGGGAGGGAGAGCATTAGGACAAATACCTAATGCATGTAGTGCTTAAAACTTAGATGATGGATTGATAGGTGCAGCAAACCACCATGGCACATGTATACCTATGTAGCAAACCTGCACATTCTGCACATGTATCTCGGAACTTGAAGTGAAATTAAAAATAAATAAAAATATGAAATAATTTTAAAGAGAAAAAAAAAGAAGAGCATTATACCCAAACATGCTCCCCTACAAATAGGGAGATCAGTTAGAAAACAATGACTTATAAATTTGATTCTTCTAGACTATGGGTAGTTTTGAAAAGGAAGAGGAATTAACCATACCTGTAGCTTAAATAGGCCTGGGAGAAGAGGAGACAACTTCTCACTACACCCATCTTCTCTTCTTCCCTTGTGATAGCCATTTTTCTTCTTACGGTGAAGCCTCTTCAGCAAAGGGTCATGCTTGCAAAATCATTGTACTGAACAATTTGTTTCACAAATAATAACAGGAAAAATTATGCTAAATATATGCTGTTAAAGAAAAAAACAAACCCATACACCTGGATAGGTATGTTTCTGAACTCTTAGTCTCACTTCTTATGTGTCTACACTCATTCAATTTTAATTTTTTAAAACTTTTTGGTCTCTGTGAATAATGACTGTTCTCAGTTTTAAACATTCATGCAAGGATCTGAACTCAGCAGTACTTTATACAAACCAGCCAAATGAAAGTAGCCAAATGAAAAAGGCACATGAGGTGAATAATGCTCAGAATTGGTTCCCGTGTTTTCAGTTTCTCCATTCATTCATTGGTAATGGGTTTTGGTTTAATATTGCAGATCAAGTATCATTAGGAGAAACATTTTCTTCATTGAGTTCTATTATTTCCTTTTTAACTTGTTAAATATGCATGGGAGAGTCTTATTTTTAGCTATGTACCTCTCTGGATCTTGAGAACTGAGTATGTCTAATCTAACCATTAACTCAATTTAAACAAATTTCGTCACAAAAAGATAAGAGAATATTCCTTGTATTTCATTATAAATGCCCTGTAACCAGTAGACTATTGGCTCTGCACATTTTTGTTTTCTAAACTAATCTAGTCATTATTTTTTCCCTTTTTCTCCTGATATCCTTATGGAATATAATGATACATATATTTTGTTTACTATTCTATGTCTTTGCATTTCTTCTTGTCACATTATCCTTGTTTAGGCATTATTTTATATTATTCTATAGACGGAATCATTTAATTCAGTAACTATTTTTGCAAAAAATTTAAATGTTAAAAATTTAAAAAAAACCAACTAGCATTGTATTTAGATGGAAAGCTTGGTGTTGTGTCTCATTCTGTTCACAGTAGTTAACAGGTGTGAATTGCCTCTTCCGAAGCATAAAGTTCCTGCTGTGCAGCCCTTTGTTCACTTCATGCTGCTTTCTAGCTCTATTATGACTACCAAAATACCTGATTCTGCCTTAATGTAATTTTAAATGCTTTCTTGCTTTGAATAATGTTTATCTGTAAGGACCTTCCTGAAATGAAAGTGAATGCAGTAAAGCAAGAGAATACCACATACTGTGTATTCTCGAAAGATTACATGACAAATACATACACAAACATATATAAATTATATATATATATATTCACATGTGTGTACATATGTACCATAGTCCTTTAGTCTTTCTAAAATCAGATGTGTGTGTATTCATGTATGTAAACATTCATTGAATAGAAAGTTTGGTTTAACACTGCAGATGTAATATATATCTCATTAACCTCTCTATCTTAGAATTTTAGAGATTTGTGCAAGATGGAAGAAAATTATTTCTGGAAATTCATAGATGCTTAGTGCCAATAGTGGACATATGTATTGATAAATATAAGCTATTAATAAGGTTACTAAATGACTCATGTCAGGAAAATAAGTATTGTTCTATGCATCAGTGAGCTTTGTGAGTCACTTTCTGTATCCTTTCTAGGCCACAGACTTCAACTAGGATGTGCTGTTCAGGAAAGGTCTCAGTTTAAAAAGATATCACTCTACCACCAAAACAATCCTACTCGAGAGTGTATCTGTTGAAGACGAAATTATTCTGACATTTGTCAAAATGATAAGGAAGACTATTCAGGATTACTGTGATAGGTGTCAGTGATACAACAATAGGGGAGATAGAATAAGCTAAAGTCCAAAAACAAAAAGCGAAAGTGGGAATTTATAGCTAAAACCAACTGAAGGGTCAATGAATAAAAAATTACTATAGAAGGGCCAGGCGCGGTGGCTCACGCCTGTAATCCCAGCACTTGAGAGGCGGAGGCAAGCGGATCATGAGGTCAGGAGATCAGAGCAGTCTGTCTAACACGGTGAAACCCCGTCTCTACTAAAAACGCAAAAAAATTAGCCAGGCATGGTGGCGGGCACCTGTAGTCCCAGCTACTCGGAGGCTGAGGCAGGAGAATGGCGTGAACCCGGGAGGCGGAGCTTGCAGTGAGCCGAGATCGCGCCAATGCACTGCAGCCTGGGCGACAGAACGAGACTCCGTCTCAAAAAAAAAAAAAAAAAAAAAAAAGTTACTGTGGAAGACATCCAGTCTAGGGGAATTCATGCTACACTGACCTAATAGGATTCTTGTTGGAGGCAGTGGAGGCAGGCCAGTCTAATCAGTTATCACCTCGGAGATAGCGGGGGATAAGGAATTTGATCAGCTAATGAGGGTGGGAGGATTCTCGCTACACTGACTTAGCAGGATTGTTGCTAAGACTAGACACTGCAAGGATGGACATGGAAGCTCAAGGGTGAGGTCTAGTTGAAAAGAGGGCTCAGAGGGACCTGTCTAACGTTTGGCCAAGGAATGAGTCTGTGGTAACATCATGGTGGAGCAGAAGATACCATCGCATCACTACTTGCGAAGATGCAGCAGTAGCATGGAACAAACAGTGGCCTTTTGTGAGTACTGTTAAAGCAAACTAAATATGCCTGCGAAGGACTCCATAAGTCTATATTTGAGCCCTTGTGGATGAACTGCAACCTAACTTAATAGGTAGACAAGATAGAAAACCTAATTTATGAGTTATGTGCCTGTAACAACCGCTGAGTCTCGGCCAATCCCAGCAGCCATTCTTCAACCAGTATTCAAACTGTGTTCAAATAAGCCAAATGCCGAGCTGTAACCAATCCAGCTGTTTCTATACTTCACTTCCGATTTCTGTACCTCACTTTACTTTTTTTGTCTATAAATTTGGTCCGACCACGAAACACCCCTGGAGTCTCTGAATCTGCTGTGATTCTTGGGGCTGCCCGATTCGAGAATCTTTCATTGCTCTCAGTTAAACTCCTTTAAATTTAATTCAACTGAAGTTTTTCTATTAACAGTACTAGTGGCAGAGGTAGCATCAGCTTCCATCCCACCTGGGGCTTGAGTGACAGTGTTAGGCAGAACTACAGCTTATGTGAAAGCTGGAGGGGAGCTCTACACAGGGTGGTACTAGTGTGGTAACGCAGCTCAGGCATAGCAAGCATAAAGAGAGAGCCTAGAGAGAGCAGCAAGAGTGCAAGAGTGGAGAGCATAAGAAGCAACTCTGATGGATGAAAAAAATCAGATAAGTCATATCCTGGGATGCACACAGACATTTCAAGCAGGAAAAAAAGCTTAAATGTGAATCCGAGATGCTGTTTTTCATAGGTGGGGGTTTATGAGAGAGTGATACCTTATTAAATTGACCGTTTTTATACCCATGGGCTGTTGAAGTCTAGGGACTTTCAGTTACCTAAATAATAATTCAGAATAAACAAAAGCCATAAATGTATATACAATAAAAATGTCAATAAAATAAAAATAAGTTTATCTATTATGTATCTTCAACTTCCACTTATTAGAATATAAATTGTAAATGATAAAAGTAATGAGGTCATCAAAGACAATGGCAAATTTAAGTGAGATAATTAAAGTTTGCACAAAATGCAAAGACAAATAAATAATTAGACAAATTTAAGTGAGATAATTAGAATTTGCACAAAACGCAAAGACAAATAAATAATTAGAATGCAAGATCTTTCCTCCTTAATTAAGTTATACAGCATATTCACCTGCAGTATATGGTCCAACTGGTCAATAGAGGATGTAACAAAAGATAACAACTTTGCATTAATTCACTCCTTCTCTCAATTATGTGTGTGTTTGTGTGTGTGTGTGTGGTTGTGTGACTAGAAGAATGCACAGCCACTTCCAGCTATCAGAATCCCTGAGTCAATATCTGAGTGTGCTTTGGCAGATTAATGGCTAAGAGCAGATTTCAAATATTGGCAGAGGGAATCCTTCTCTAGAAATGAAGTTGTAACTGAACAAGAGCAGAGCAGAACACATGACACATTGTGACCCCAGTAAACTCACCTCTGACAAAAGCAAGTCCAGTTTGAGGATGGACTATCCTGCAAGTCTTGTTCATTTGAGGCCTTGATACTGCTGCTGCAACTGAATACCCTGAAAGCTGTTGCTCGACTTCTTTTTGCTTGACTTCTTCTGATGTGCATGGAACAATCAATGTGCAAGATTTTATTGAGCACTGATTCTGTGCCTCAGAATAACTCAATCCCAATGGGAACATAAAGAAAATGAAAGGCCTCACTCCTTCAATGGAACTTTTGGTTAAGTTAGAGGCAGAAAATTAAGACACATGATCAGTAAACAAACCACAGTAAAATTTTAATACCAAAGCACAAATGTATTAAATACAGAACTTGACAGCTCGAGTTATAAACTTACTTGTAGTCTTACAGTTACCATGTAATTTGGGGCAATTCTTACTGTATCTGATTCTCAGTGACCTCACAAGTTAAATGAGCGGATTTGATTACATGGTTCTTTAGGTGTCTTTCTTTCAAGCTTTACAATCTATGAAATTAATTCCAATGCATCAAAAGGAGCAAGTTGTTTTACTTAATTATTCTGAATTTTCAGTTTTGTTCAGGTTGAGAACCACATATGAACATAAATACTTGAAAAAATACAACATTAAAACAAGTTGGAGGCAATATATTCTATATAATTCTCTAGATCTACAACTCAATTAGAATATTGCAAGCAAGGAGAATTTCTGCCATAAGGAAATTTCTTTAACGTTGATCAAGTGTTTTCAAATCATAAAATTATGTGTAAGCATTTTTGCTCCATGACATATACATATATATATTATATGTTTGACATGTATGTCATATATACATGCATTTTAAAATAATATATTTGATAGCTGTGAAACACACTAAGAAATTCTTATATTTTTAGCTCAATCTCATTGATATTGTTTCTTAAGCGATAATTTATATGTTTTGGTTTCCATTCTTACTCAGGGCATTAGATAGTACCACATTATTGAATATTAACATAGCACTACTGTAAAGGAACTTCCTATACAGCACTTTTAAGGAAGTTTAGCATTATCCCTGGACAATTATCAAGCAAATATGTCATCTATTCACACTTAACTAAATAATTTAGGACATTTAGCATGATTTGCATCCAAAAGAGAATGTCATATACATATTTTAAAACATGGTATTGTTATGATCACAAAGTTGGAAGATTTAGATTCAGTAAGTGGGATATGTCATCTCACAGAAGGAAAAAACTTCATTCGTAACATTACTCTGGGAGTACCATGGAGAACTTGCAGGTACTAGATAATATAACCAATAATTGAGTTTTTCTATTCTTAAAATCCTCTTTGGAATGAAGCATTTTTCTCTATTTATGATTTGAAATACCATTTTATATTTTTTATCCCTTAAAATCACATACTCAGAAAATGAAAACAAACTCATACTAAATAAGTATTTACCCTAAACTTTCTCTAAACTTAGCCCTCAAATAATTAATCTTTACAGTCTGAACCAATATTTTAACCATTTAGTTTCAGTAAAAGGGAAAAAAAGTCTGTCTCCTTTTATTTTAACTAAGAAATGTCTTGATAGATTAAGTGGTTGTATTTATAAATAAATATTAATAAGTGATTCTTATTACATAGGCTGCCAATTGGACTTAAGTCAAAAACCTGAGTTTTCTAATTGGCTGTGAAGGACATAAAATTGACCTCAATGAATATACAACAGTTTCAGTATTCAAACTATTAGGTTTGGCTTTAACAAGTTGAACTAATACAGCCATCCAGCATTTTAAAGTAATAATCTAAGTTACTAGTTGCTGTAAAAGCTTGGAGGTTGCAGTCAAATTGCTTGGATTGAACTTTCTAGCATCACTACTTATTTGATATACACAGTTGAGAAATTTACTTTATTTCTCATTGTCTTAGTTACCTCACATATGCTATAGGATTATTAATAGCACTAAGCTGATAGAATTTTTGTGAAGATAAAATTATTTAGTGCATTCAAAATGCTAAATGTTTAACATATGTTAGAAATAATAGTTGTTATTATTAGCACTAATTGTTGATATTATTCTCCACCATTCAGTATCAGTTATGAGTGAACATAGAGGCTGAAAGTAAAAAATTAATTTGCATATTAATACCTAGAGTTTCTAATGACAGCAGAGTCACAGGTCGCACTATTCTCCTTAATGTAATGTCCTCATTTGTAATGGGATAGCTAAAGACTTACACCTGCTTTCAAGAATTGCTATAAATCTACATTAATCTAGACAGTGTGGTATTGGTATAAGGACATATACAAATCAACTCAAGAGAAAAGAGTATCAATAGGAGTATATGCACATATATGTATTTAACTGATTTTTTAGAAAATTACCAAGTTGATACAATGTAGAAAGCACAGTCTTTTCAGCAAATTGTGCAGGAACAGCTGGATATCCATATGGAAAAGAAGTGAACCTTGACTCTTACCTCAAACCATAACTTGAAATAGAGCATGGACATAAACATAGAAGCTAAAACTATAAAATTTTAGAAGAACAAATAAAATAAAATTTATGTGACTTTGGAAAAATTAATGATTTTTTCAGACAGGATACAAAAAAAAAATGCTAAAAAAAGAAAAAAAAAAGATACATTGGGCCTTAGTAAATAAAAACCTTCTCTTCTAGGGGAAGATAAAATGGGAGACAAAAAAGCAAGGGCAAGATAAAATGGAGAAAATATTTGCAATGAAAATATATGACAAGTAATAGTATTTAGAATGTATGAAGAATAACTCAAAATTATAAGATGATTCAATAAAATGGGCAAAGCTTTGAAAAGGCATTTAACAAAAGAAGACATACAAATGACTAACATGCCTATGAAGACACTCAACATTGTTAATTATCAGAGGGTGCCAATTAAATTAACAACGAGAGCCAGGTGTGGTGACTCAAGCCTGTAATCCTAATACCTTGGGAGGCAGAGGTAGAAGGATCATTTGAGCCCAGAAGAATGAGACCAGCCTGGGCAACACAGGGAGACCCCATCTCGAAAGAAGAAAAGAGAGGAGAGGAGAGAGAAGGAAAAAAGAGGAGAGGGGAGGAGAGAAGAGGAGAGAGAAGGAGAGAAGAGGAGAGGAGAAGACAGGAGACGAGAGGAGAGGAGAGGAGAGGAGAGGAGAGGAGAGGACGGAGGGAGGGAAAAAAGGAAGGAAGGAAGGAAGGAAGGAAGGAAGGAAGGAAGGAAGGAAGGAGGGAAGGANAAGGAAGGAAGGAAGGAAGGAAGGAAGGAAGGAAGGAAGGAAGGAAGGAGGGAAGGAGAAGAAAGAGAAGAAAGAGAAGAAAGAAGCATTAGCCAGGCATGGTGGTGCACACCTGTAATCCCAGAAAGAAAGAAACATTAGCCAGGCATGGTGGTGCATATATGTAATCCCAGTTACTTAAGAGGCTGAGGTGGGAAGATTGCTTGACCCTAGGAGTTGGAGGTTGTAGTGAGCTATGATTGCCCCACTGCACTTCAGCCTGGATGACAGAGTGAGACTTTGTTTCAAAAGAAAAAAATAGCATAAAATAAAATAACAATGAGATAGATACTATTTTACTCCCACTAGAATGGCTAAGAAAATAAAAGACTGACAATACTAAATGTTGGTGAAAATATAGAGCAATTAGTAGTATTGTAAAATGATGTAACTACTTTCGCAAATCGTTTGGTCATTTCTTATAAATTTAAGCATTGTTTACAGTATGACCCAGCACTTTCATGACTAGGACTTTACACAAAAACCGAAAATACTTGTCTATACCAGGAATGCTCAAAACAGCTTTACTGATGAGTCAAAACAAGAAATAAAACAAAGGTCCATCAAATGGTTATGGATAAACACATTATAATATATATTATATTTATTTAATGAAATACTATTCACCAAAACAAAAGAATAAACTACTGATAAATACAGAAAAATGGATGAATTCCCAAAATATGCTGAATGAAAGAAGCTAGACAGAATGATATGTACACGTATGGTTCTATATATTGAAGTTGCATAACAGGCAAATCTATAGTAAGATAAATCAAATCAGTAGTTGTTTTGGACATGGATAGAAGGTGGTGTGTGATTACCTGCAAAGAACTATGAGGGGATTTTCTGCAGAAATATTTAATATCATGATTAAGATAATGGCATATACATTTGGAGAAAAAAAGAGTCATTAAACTGTACACTCAAAGTATTACATTTAATTAGAAGAAAAATTCTACACTTAATTTATCACAATAAAATTGATTTTTTAAAAGTCAATGTGTCCTTTGTATTCTTGAATTGATTTTGAGTGAGAAAATCAGCAATTCACATTAGTTTCCCAACCTAGCAAAAATAGAAATCAATGAGGTTTCTTTGACTGTTCTTGTTCCAATGCTGTTGTTAAAGCCCCATCTTGAATCTGAGACTGTGTCTACATTTGGTAGATTAATAGAACAGACAAATAGAAAGCAAACAGTCTAAACCAGTCATGATGGACATGCAAAATCAATTAGTTGCCAAGGTTGCATATGTTTTTCATTAAAAATAAGAATATTTATATAACAAGTAAAGATGCATTGAATAATATTACATAGTTATAATAGTCTTGAATTGTAATGATACTTAATACCATTTAAAATTATGTCTTAGGTGTTGTAGCAGTTACTCCTTCTTTACATAGGAAAATACTCAAAATAAATTCTCCACGAATCTCCTCTATTTTAGCATGGGATGAACAAATGTAGTCCTCAACCTAATTATAAAACACAGAAACAGCCCTTCTTTTCATTTTTATGATCTAAAAATCAAATGCACCATAATAAAAGTATACATATTCAGTTTGATCAAGTAGCATGGGTGTATCCTTGATAAAGGTGAAGAGAACACTTTAAAACACACACACAGGCACATGCACACACAAACATCCACACTGCCCATGACTTACCCAGACAGCAACTAAGAAATCTCTTTATATTTTGTAACTAAGAGCTTGAAATGTAAACGCAGTCAGTTGTATTATTTATTTATTTATTTATTTTGGAGACGGAGTCTTGCTCTGTTCCCAGGCCGAAGTGCAATGGCGTGATCTCGGCTCAGTGCAACTTCTGTTTCCCAGGTTAAAACGATTCTCCCACCTCAGCATACCGAGTAGCTGGGACTACAGGCATGTGCCACCACGCCCAGCTAATTTTTGTATTTTTAGTGTAGACAGGGTTTCACCATGTTGGCCAGGATGGTCTCGATCTCTTGACCTTGTGATCCGCCGGCCTCGACCTCCCAAAGTGCTGGGATTACAGGTGTGAGCCACTGCGTCCGGCAGTTGTATTATTAATCATAGCATTTTGACTGCTTTTCTTAGTGAATACTTAATAAATATTCCTCTTTTCTAATCTGCAGAAATTTCCTGATAGAAGACTATGTGCTGATTTTGGGGTGACAAACTATATATAAAAATTAAAAATTATTTTTCAGACAATATGAAATACTACAATGATGACATAAGATGTCTTAAGTGACATTTTAAGTTGTATGTTTTATAAATGAACTGCAAGTATCATGGAAAAGGGATATTCTAGTGCTTCTCAATGATTTTATATAAGAAACTTTCAGAAGCTAGTAATCTAAACCATCCTTTCCCTACATGCCAGTTCAGCCGGAAATGTTAATCATACTTCCATTTGTCAGAAATGGGAAGCACAAAGACCGTAACATTTCTGCTATAAAGATGATTTATTAAATGTTAACATTCTTCTTTTCATTACTATGCATTTATTTGGAGGAAGCAATGCTTGAATGGGAGGAGAAACCATATGACAACTAGTAATTTGTGAACAAGAAAAAGGGCCTGCTTCACTGATCCATAGGATGAACAGTCTTGGAGTCATAACAAGCACACAGGAGAAACAATACAGAACTCCATCTTCTTCAGGTTGTACACTCACAGGCTCACACACTCACTCTCACACACAACACTCACAGAAACAACACACAAGCACCACAGAAGCAATACAAATGCAACACACACAAGCAACACTCCTATGTGCAATTCACGTGCACATACCCACATGTACAAGCACACACAGTGGGCCATCATAATCTACATATCCATGGTAAACAGCAAGTGTTCAAGACTTAGTACCTTAAGAAATGAATAGACTAAAGGGAAAAATGAAGAAGACAAAGCTGTAGAGTTATGAATATTGCAAACATTGCCCTGCTCCTCACAAAATTATTTTCCTTTTAGATTGAAATATATCACAAGACTGAAGAACTGACAAGTTCCTTTCCTAATGATAATAATGTAATATATACAGCATGCAGTTAATCTTCATGTTTCTTATTATATCCTCAGGCTTATCATAGTATGTGGCCACAATAAGGTACTTGCTACATGAATTAAAAAATGAGTGAATATACTGATTGAATGAAATAATGAACAGTTGTGTATCATTTTATGGTGCTGAACAGGAGCATCATGTAAATACTATCTCTATAAAGTGAGATGAATGCTATCTCTATTCTAGGTAATAGAGAATCAGAGAACATATACTTTAGCTATTGTGCCAAATCTTTCCCAAAATAGTTGGTTTTTACCTAATTAATTAAAAATAGCTGTTATTTTTATTCCCTTAAAATATCTCTCAATTTTGCCAACTACTTCCTCTCCTTCTGCTCTACTCAAAAGTCTTATTATTCCATACCATTAAAAGTTTGCTTGGGGTCTCCTCATCTGTGGATTTTCTCAAGTTCAAATCCTCACTTTTCATAAAAGTGCCAGGCTAGCCTTCTAGAAGGCAAGGATTTGGACAATTTACTATCCTGCTCAAGCAGCGTCAATTTCCCAACTCCTGTATCAGAGTAATTTCCAGACTCCTTATCTTTGTATTCAGGCTCCCTCTAGGTGTGGGTGCACACTATCTTTCCAGATCATCTACCTCTACATTTCTCTTGGTTCCCCTAATCAAGTCTACTTACTATCCCTGTAGCACACATTGCACTTTTCCATTTGAATATTTCTGCTCACATTGATTCCCTTTCTAAACTGCTGTTCTCTATGCTCCATTCCTTCCCCTCGTCTCATCAGGCTCCAGCACATAGCATGTTTATGCTGCAAAGACTTCCGTGATGAGACCTGAAAATAATCTTCCTTTCTTCTGAGCAACCATAGCTCCAGTGATCTCTAACTCATTTCCTAAAACATATTCACAGTACAATACTAGTTTTATGAGATAACAAATATTGCTAGTAAATGCCTAATAATATTTGGAAACACTGGTAGAAATTCATTGAAAAAGTTTCACTTCAACAGTGCTTCAAGCAGGGTTAGATACGATGGAGTATGGATCAGAGAACCCATGTTGTACAAAGCATCTAATGGAACTGGCATTCTGACAAACACATTGTGGACAAACACTTGACTATGACAATTTTATAACATATCTGTGGCCTAAATTATCCTTTTTTTTTTTTTTAACTTTATAGGCATTTTAATTTTGTAGCTGAACATTTTCCCTTCCCTGCATTTTAATTTTGTAGCTGAACATTTTCCCTTCCCTGCATTTTTTTTTTTTTAATTTTTAACTTGCCATTGTTGTTGCAACCTCATTCTTTTTTTTTTTTTTTTTTTGAGACGGAGTCTCGCTCTGGAGTGCAGTGGCCGGATCTCGGCTCACTGCAAGCTCCGCCTCCCGGGTTCACGCCATTCTCCTGCCTCAGCCTCCCCAGTAGCTGGGACTACAGGGGCCCGCCACCTCTCCCGGCTAGTTTTTTGTATTTTTTAGTAAAGACGGGGTTTCACCGTGTTAGCCAGGATGGTCTTGATTTCCTGACCTTGTGGTCCGCCCGTCTCGGCCTCCCAAAGTGCTGGGATTACAGGCTTGAGCCACCGTGCCCGGCCTGCAACCTCATTCTTAATACCATATTATTATTTTACTTTTATTTCCTACTATGTCATGCTTGCTACATATTTCCAATTTATTTTATCTTGGTATATGCCCTAAATTACTGTAAGCTACTGAATTAATTTCCTTTCACTACTGTTACTTAGAACAGACTTGCTGGCCTAAGACAACATAAATTTATGACTCATCATTCTGGAGGACAGAAATCTGAAATGGATTTCAGAGGACTCATATCAAGGTGTCAGCAGTGTGTATGTGTGTGTGTGTGTGTATATATATATATTTTATTTTATTTATTTATTTATTTATTTTCTGAAGATTCCATAGGAGAATCCATCCTCTTGCTTTTTTCTAGCTTCCAAAAGGTGCCCTCATTCCTTGGCAACTAACCCCTTTCCATTTTCAAAGCCAGTAATGATTAGTCCAATCTTTCTCACTCTGACTCTGACTCTTCTGCCCCTCCCCTTTCACTATATAAGGGTCCCGTGATTATATTAGTCCCACCAGGCAGTCCAAGATGATTGCCCTATCTCAAGATCAGATGATTAGCAAATTTAATTCTATCTGCAGCTTTAATTCCCCTTTGCCTTGCAACATAGCCTATTTACTGGTTCTGGGAATTTGGATGTAGACATTTTTGGAGGCCCATAAATTTGCCCACAGTGGATACTAAAAACTATTTTGAACTAATGTGTCATATACAAATGCATAACATATAAGTAAAAATAACAACAGTGTTCTTTGGGGCAGAAATTACTTCTCATATATAAGTAAAAAAAGAAGCATAACATTCTTCTACATAATGTATCCCTCAGGGTTGAAAGCAAATTTTTTTTTTTTTTTTTTTTAAAGACAGTCTCACTCTGTTGCCTAGGTTGGAGTGCAATGGCACAACTCACTGCAAACTCCACCTTCTGGGTTCAAGCAATTCTCCTGCCTCAGCCTCCCAAGTAACTGAGATTACAGGCTACCTACCACCATGCCCAGCTAATTCTTATATTATTAGTAGAGACAGGGTTTCACCATGTTGACCAGGCTGGTCTCAAACTCCTGATCTCAAGCCATCAGCCCTCCTCGGCCTCCCAAAGTACTGATATTACAGGAGTAAGCCACCATACCCGGTCACTATCTACAGCAGATTTCCAGTAAACAATGTGTTAAATGACAGCCAACCTACAAGCAAATAAATGCACATATTTGTAAACAATGGTATTACAAAATGCTTTGATAATATGCCATATAATATTTTTCCATGTACAATATTGCAGTTTTTCTTTTCTGTTAATACAATTTTCATATACACTTGAGGTGAACACTTTATGTAGTGCTTATCAGTTCTAGCACTCACAATCAAAAGACAAATGCAGGAACTAAAGCTACACTTCTGGAACATCTAGAAACCCAGAAAGCAAGGATAGTTGCTAGAGAAAAGAAAATTCTTAGAGATTTTAGTGTGAAATGGGAAGAATGTATAATATATAAATGTGACATTAGTATATAGCATATAATAAAAGTGCTACCATTATTTAGTATTGGAATTTCAAATATTTAGAAATTCTATTTTAATTAAAAATAGCAGGATTAGAATACCTTAGATGCCTACTATCGTTTTCCAATCCTTTGTAGCAATTTGAATAAAGCACAATAAACACATCTCATGACTCAAGATTTATATTTGCTGATGTTATTTGAAAAATATATAATATAAATAATAATAAAAGAATGAAACCCTGTATTCTCTGTTTTTGTAACTGACTGTAAAACTCCATAGCAGGAATTCAGAGTGGGAGAATGTGAAATAATATATTGCTGTAGAGTAGTGGTTCTCAAAAGTGGCTGTCATTAGAATCTATGAGGACTTTTAAAAAGCTCAATGCCTAGGTCACATCTCAAAGGAATTAAATCAGAATCAGATTCCAGGGCATACCTTGCACTAATGAAATCAGACTCAGTTTCCAATTAGCTGGCAGAATCAAGAATGACTAACTTAGAGGCACATTAGAATTCCAGCAGCAGTGACAATATATGAAATCTGTAGACAAATCTTCATCTACTAATTTGTTCTCTACATTTACCTCAAATAGAATTGCTAGAAGTTTAAAAGCCAACCCCATAGGTGATAGAGATTAATTTCTTCTTCACCCTTAATTTTTTGAATCTTCTTATCTTTACTACAGAATCATGCCTGAAGTTTCCATTTCAAAATTCAACAATTGATTTAACACGTTCTTACAATTTAGCAAAGTTATCAGAAGTTCTTAATTTACTAGTGTGTCTGTAAACAGCTGTATTGGGGATTAAATAGCTAAATTTCAAAATCCAAGGAAGAGAGCAAGTAGAAAATTTTAATCACAGACATTGACATTTCTACCTAACTTTTGTTGAGAACTCACATTATGCATCACTCAGTTTTATAAGGTGGGAACTATTACTATTTTTTTTCATTGTATGTATTTATTTTAGGAGACGGTGATATGGTTTGGCTGTGTCCCCACCCAAATCTCATCTTGAATTGTAGCTCCCAGAATCCCCACATGCAGTAGGAGGGACCTTGTGGGAGGTAATTCAATCATGGGGGTGGGTTATTCCCATGCAGTTCTTGTGATAGTAAATAATTCTCATGAGATCTGATGGTTTGATAAAGGGAAGTTCCCCTGCACACTGTCTCTTTTGCCAGACTCCATGTAAGACATGAGTTTACTCATCATTCTCCTTCTGCCATGATTGTGAGGCTTCCCCAGACATGTGGAACTATGAGTCAATTAAACCTCTTTCCTTTATAAATTATCCGGTCTAAGGAATGTCTTTATTAGCAGCATAAGAACAGACTAATACAGTAAATTGGTACCAGGTACTGGGGTGCTGCTGTACAGATAACCAAAAATGTAGAAGCAACTTTGAAACTGGGTAACAGGCAGAGGTTGGAACAGTTAGGAGGGCTGAGAAAAAGATTTGATATGGGTCAGAAGACAAGAAGACGTGGGAAATTTCAGAATTTCCTAAAGATTTGTTGAATGACTTTGACCAAAAGCTGATAGTCATATGAAAATAAAGTACAGACTGAGGTGGTCTCAGATGGAGATAAGAAACTTGTTGGGAATTGGAGCAAAGTTCAGTCTTGTTATGCAAAGGGACTGGTGGCATTTTGCCGCTGCCCTAGAAATCTGTGAAACTCTGAACTTAAGAGAGATGACTTAGGGTATCTGGCAGAAGAAATGTCTAAGCAACAAAGAATTCAAGAGGAACCAGAGCATAAAAGTTTGAAAAATGTGCAGCCTGATGGTGCAGTAGAAAAGAAAAACCCATTTTCTGGGGAAAAATTCAAGCCAACAGCTGAAATTTGCATAACTAACAAGGACCAGAATGTTAATCACAATAAAATGGGAAAAATGTCTCCAGGGCATGTTACAGTCCTTCACAGCAGCCCCCCCATCACAGATCTTGAGACGTAGGAGGGAAAAATGGTTTCATGGGTGAGGTTCAAGACTGCCCTGCTGTGTGCAGCCTAGGGACTTGGGCTCTAGCCATGGCTAAAGGGGGCCAAGGTGCAACTCAAGCCATGACTTCAGAGAGTGCAAGTCCCAAGTCTTGACAGCTTCCATGTGGTATTGAGCCTGCAGCTACACAGAAGTCAAGAATTGAGGTTTGGGAACCTGTATCTGGATTTCAGAGGATGTATGGACATGTCTGGATGTTTAGGCAGAAGTTTTCTGCATGGGTGGAGCCCTCATGAAAAACCTCTGCTAGGGCAGTGTGGAAGGGAAATGTGTGGTGGGAGTCTGCAAACAAAGTCCCACTGGGGCACTCCCTATTGGAGCTGTGAGAGGAGGCCACCATCCTCCAGATCCCAGAATGGTACATCTGCTGCCAGCTTGCAACGTGCATCTGGAAAAGCCGCATACTCAATGCCAGCCCATGAAAGCATACAGGAAGGGGACTGTACCCTGCAAAGCCACAGATCTGGAGCTGTCCAAGACCATGGAAATCTACCTCTTGCATCAGCAATGCCCTGGATATGAGACATGAAGTCAAAAGAGATCATTTTGGAGTTTTAAGATTTGACTGTCCTTCTGGATTTTGGATTTGCATGGGCCTGTAGCCCCTTTGTTTTGGCCAAATTGTCCTATGTGGAATGGGTATATTTACCCAATGTCTATACCCCCATTGTATCTGGGAAGTAACTAACTTGCTTTTCATTTTATAGGCTTATAGGTGGAATAGACTTGCCCTATTTCAGATGAGACTTTGGACTGTGAACTTTTGAGTTAATGCTAAAATGAGTTAAGACTTTGGGGGACTGTTGTGAAAGCATTATTGGTTTTGAAATGTGATGATGTGAGATTTGGGAGGGGCCAGAGGTGGAATGATAAGGTTTGTCTGTGTCCTCACCCAAATCTCATCTTGAATTGTAGCTCCCGTAATCCCCACATTTAGTGGGAGGGACCTTGTGGGAGGTAATTGAATAATGAGGGTAGGTTTTTTCCATGCTTTTCTCATGATAGTGAGTAAGTCTCACAAGACTTGTTGGTTTAATAAAGGGAGTCCCCTGCACACACTCTTTTGCCTGTTTCCATGCAAGACATGAGTTTGCTCCTCATTCCCCTTCCAACATGATTGTGAGGCCTCTCCAGCCATGTGAAACTGTGAGTCAATTAAACCTCTTTCCTTTAAAAACTACTCAGTCTAGGGAATGTTTTCATTAGCAGAATGAGAATGGACTAATACAGATGGGTAAAGTGAAGTAAAGAAAATGTAAGACTAAGCATAGGTAATACAGCTTCCAAATCTAATTAGGATCATGAACCAACTCAATCTGGATCCAGAGCTTGTGCTCTTAACGGCTGTCCTACACAAAAATGTAGAATATGACAATATAACCAAGCATTTTTGAGCTGAAACAGAAACGCTCTCAGGTAGCAGTTTGCCTAGATGCTGTTCTCTTTCTGCTAAAAATTAAGAGAGCTTTTCACCAGACCAGCAGAGGAACACAGTATTCCCCAAACATTCAGAAGCAGCTGCAGGAAGCATTTTGTAAACATATGGTATTTGCATAATTAATGTTTAAGTAAAGAATTAGCTTACAGTTACAGAATTCCAGTTAGAAAACCTGAAATTTTTAGAGCTGAACTCATAATGCCCCTTTTTCTCTCCAAAACCACCTATCCCAATTGTATCTTGTCCAGTGAATAGCAACTAAAAAAATGGTTGTTCAATTTATCTTCTGGAAAATAACCTTGAAAAGTACTTTGTTTTCACCTAGCTCCCCACATTCAAACCCTTAGGTGTTTCTCTTACTTCCATTACCACCACAGAGGCTTAGAACCGGCAATACTGTGATAGCTGTCTGATTACTCCTTTAGTCTAGCCTGTCTACCGTTTTCCTGACAGATGACCCTTCTTAAAGTAGAAATCTAAGCATGCTTTTCCTTTGCTTAAAATAATTCATTAAATTTTAGACCGAAATACTACAATTACTTTTAAGATAAAGTCCAATCTTTTAAACTATACTTCAAAATGTTTTTATAATTTAGCCTCTACCGACCTCTCCAATCTCATTTCTCATTTTTATTCTAATGCTGGAGCCAAATACCTTCACTTCTTTACTTTTAAGATGTATGTATGTGCTTTCTATCATCACAGAATCTTAGAAACTTTTATTTATCCTGGGTTTATCCTATTTTCTTTTTGAGAATTCATGCAAGTATTACTTCTTTTAGGAATGTCTTACTCCAATTTCCAGCTACAATGTAATACAATTCTTTTTCCTGTTTGACAGCAAATTCTAAGTTAACTGCCATAAATGGCAATATTCAGAAAAGAAGAAATTATGATTATATTCAAAAGAACTGAATAGTACCAGTACTTTTATCATAAGTTTAGAAAATTTTAGAAGATCAGTTAGGAAAAAGTCTAGTCTAAATTTTTTCCAACATCCATTCTCCATGTTTGTTATGTTTTCTTCTTAAATTTTCATGAATGAAATAAATATTGTTTTATTCAATGTCACCATGTCATTTACATACAATTTTAGAACATGATAATGCAAATATCTATTTATCATGGTAATAGCATTGATAACCTGATATGGGCCCAGATACTGACTATGTCATTTATAATTTTAATAGTTAAATTTTACAAAGCAAGGCGAACAAAAGTGAAATAAGAATATTGCTTGAAAAGATTATATATAGACATTATAATCATATGTAATTCAATAAATAATTCAGAAATAATATTTATTTCTTTTCCTTTTTCTTTTCTTTCTTGAGACGGAGTCTCACTCTGTTGCCCAGACTGGAATGCAGGAGGGGATCTCGGCTCACTGCAACCTCCGCCTCCCAGGTTCAAGCGATTCTCCTGCCTCAGCCTCCCCAGAAGCTGGGACTACAGGCATGCGTCACCATGCTTGGCTAATTTTTGTATTGTTAGAAGAGATGGGGTTTCACTATGTTGGTCAGGCTGGTCTTGAACTCCTGACCTCAAGTGATCCACCTGTCTCAGCCTCCGAAAGTGCTGGAATTACAAACATGAGCCACTGCATCTGGCCAGAAATAATGTTTCTAATAAAGTTACGTGATGTCCAGTGAACTGTTCCACATGAGCATACAGCCGTGATAGGTTTAGAGCAAACTAGAAGCCTGAGCATGCAGTGTTTACTATTGCTGTTCAATAAAGTTTACGATAAAATAAATTTGAATCATTTACTACATCGTTTTACTCCATTATATTGAAGCATACTAGTAGGCTGTTTGCAAAAATAATAATTCATAATATTGATTTTTTTGTTCTTTAATTCTTCTTATTTTGTTATATCTGCAACATGAAGAATATGCATCACTATTGAACATAAATTTTAATCACTACAGAATACAGTAAATGACAAGAACCTTGAACTAGTAAATGGCTGTGTTTCTCTTGACCAGGATATTCTGTATCATAACGATGACAATAGTTTTCTAACTACATGCTGTGAATGTGACTCTACTAGCTCCCTTACCCTGTCCCTATTTGGCTCCTGCAAAAGTAAAAGATTCATTGATTATTCTTCTGCATTCCTGTTTCAATCACAATTTTATTCTAAGGCACATAAGCTGTTTTTTAAACAAACATAAGACTTAAAATAAAATATATGTGATTACTATATGTTATTATAAAGTGGGAGGGCCAGTGAGATAAGATGACAGAACTCAAAAGAAAGTGTAGGAAGCTGGGAATGGATTTCTATGCATCACCACAGAATGCTTCCAAGAAGTATCACCAAATCTTCACATTAAAGAATATACTGAATCCAGATGAGTGCTGATATTCAAGGCCATAACTATTTGCAGGTAGAGTTTTGCAGGAATAATTTGAAGTTTATATAAACTATAATTTGGGGAGCATTTCTATGGTTCTTGTTCATTGCTCCATTTTGCAGCATGACTAACACAAATGACTAGAAAACAAGTAGGAAGTCCTACTTCCTTGGCAAAAATCTTAACAAAGATCCTAAAACCTTTTCTGAAAACAAACAGCATCCCAAGTACATGAATTGAGCCAACAAAAAGGATTACGGAGAAGACTATACTTTAGTGGGCACATAAACATCAGAGAACTGGGCTATATTCACATGGTTACGTTTATCTATATATGACATAAAGGGTCTTACCTTCTGTAAATGAACAGTTTTACATCATAGTATAATAAATGAAGAGAAGAAGAAAGACGAAAACAAAAAGAAAGTGGAAGTAGATAGGAAAGAAGGCAGGAATGGAGGGAGAAAAAAGGCAGAAAGGAAGCTTTGTTAAAAGACTTCCAACTTACAAAAAGTGTGAAGAGAGTGGCTAATGGTGATATATGATATTTCAGGGAAAAACTTTGCTCTCTCTAATTTTTTTTATTAAAGAGTGATAATACACTTCCTCATTTGTGTAAAGGGAAAAAAAAGAAAGGAAAAAGCTAACTCCTGTTCTGAGCATGAGAGTGTATATACTTGAGTGTGACTGATGCCTTGGAAAAGGCATGGGGTAATGAGAGTTACAATATTGATTAGAAGCAGCAGAAGGAATTGGCTGGACAATGGCTGTGAAAAGCAATAAGGCAGTGCTGAAAAACTACCAAAAGCTTCATTCATTTATTAATCTATTCATTCATTCATCCAATTGTACAAAGTAATAGGTCAGGCATGGTCACTTTCCTCAAGAAGTCAGTGTCAGAAGGAGACATGAAAGAAATCAGCCCTAAAGTAATCAGTTACATTCTGTGAATCTACAATGGAAAAGTACATATACAAAAGAGACAAAATGACTCAGGATCAGGAAAATACATGTTTGCTCAGGTTCTCGATGAAAGGCTGAATATCTTCACCACGGTAGTGTTCTAAGAACAGAGATGCATGGTGAAAATAAAAGTCTAAAAATACAATATCTGACAACCAGTGCTGGAGGCAGAGTGAGGATTTTCTTAAACTCAGAGTTCAGAGAATATAAACAGCTTGGCTCCTCCTTCAAAACATATGAACAAAGTTCTTACAGTCTTGAAATAACTGAAATTCATAAACCTACATAAATAACAATTATGCATAATCAAACAGGTTTAACTTCAGAAATGAAGTGAATCACTGGGCAACTACAACAAGCTAGCAATTTTGAGACCAGCCATTTCTCATAAAAGTGGAACTGTAATTTGGATAACAGAACATAGGCAGAATGAAGACACTGTGTTTCCCTTTGAGTAATTGCTTTTGTTACTAATAGAAAATAACACATTCTGTTATCCTGAAGTAGCATTACAATATGTGGCAGCCTCTAACTAAATCAGAGAGGGATAGTTAAGAGGATATATAACAATTTGATGTATTAACTTCTAGAAGACCATTGTACCTGAGGAAGCCAATAAATAATATTTTGAAAGGTAAGAGCACATATAATTAAACATAACTGAAAAGATAAAATAACCAATTCTCATACTGCTACACCTAAACTTTCAAGCTTGCATCTATAAATATGAAGCAGAGTGTAGTTGTTTATGCAGGTGTCAGAGTTTCTTGAAGGATAGGTTTTAGTTATTAATAAATCATAACATATGAGAGGGATATAATGTAATATCTAGGCTAAGAAATTGTATAGCCATAAGAACTCTCACCTGCCTTGGAAAGTAAATAGCTCTGGGGAGCCATATGCGGCCAAAGGAATCCACAACTTTTGTTACTCTGAACATAATTTCAGCATTTAACCTTGTATTGGTTGATCTATCTAGTTGTGTGTGTCTTTTATTTATATCATGTTATGGAGCTTAGCAAGAGTAAGAACTATATCTTCTCTGTGTTGCCATCTGTAGCTCACAGCACTTAGTATCCAGCAAGTACTCAAGTAATATTATTGATAGTTACACCATACTGATGTGTATTTGACCTTGCATGTCTCTGGTAAATCAGAATATTCTGCTTTTGGTTTATGTTTTCTTCTTTTCTTCAAACATTTTCTCCCAGAGAAAGTCAGGATTACCAGTTGGGTTTCCACACCGACCTATGCCTAAAGTTGATACTGCATATTTAAATAGTTTATTTGCAAATACTTACGGGTCAAGCATAACCTCCATGTTTCAGTGGGTGAAAAGATGAAAGACTGTGACCACAAAGAGGTTAAAGTCCAAAAAGGATAGTTGTCTATTAATCTTGATGACACTTAAACTCCAGTAAATTTTGAAGGGTGAGGTATGTGAATGACAAGGAAGGTATTCCAGGTAATAGCATCACAACACACAAATGAAAGAAATGAGTCTATTCTACAAACAGTGGACTCAGCTTAAATATACACTACAGTATACATGTATTCTATTCTAAATAACTTTATTTAGAATAGTAACAGATTCAGGTTTGTATACAGTAAATAACTGCAGCCTTGACGTTTGGGAAACTTGGTTCTCATTCTGACTCCCCACATCTAGCTGCATATCTAGTTCTATGTTTACTCATCTGTGATAAGCAGTGGGCTTACAAACTCTCAGTTCTTTTATAGTTTTAATATTATACATTGATGATTTGATTAGGTAGCTGATGGGGTTGGCAGGTGAATGATGGCATCAGTTTTTAGTGGCAGACAGAGAAGTAACATTAAAAATATAAAATCTGTCCAGGCGTGGTGGCTCATGCCTGTAATCCCAGCACTTTGGGAGGTCGAGGTGGCTGGGTCACTTGAGGTCAGGAGTTTGAGACCAGCCTGGCCAAAATAACAAAACCTCATCTCTACTTAAAAAAAAAAAAAAAGCCAGATGTGGTGGTGGCACCAACCTGTAATCCCAGCTAATCAGGAGACTGAGGCAGGAAAATCGCTTGAACCCAGGTGTCAGAGGTTGCAGTGAGCCGAGATCGCACCACTGCACTCCAGCCTGGGTGACAGAGCAAAGCTCCATCTCAATAAAAATAAAATCTGAAGTGCAAGAATTGATTTAGAAGGAAACCTCTTGGTTTTCCCCTTCTTTATGTATATACTGTGATTTTTATGTTCTGACAGAAAACTCAAGTGAAAAATTTTAGGGGACAATGGAGAATATGGACTTGACACTTCTGAGAGAAGACTTACGACAAGAGTGGATTTGGAAGTCTTCCGCATAAAGGTGACAGTTGGTGCTTTGAAAGTGAATGATATCACAGAGAGTAAAATTTTTACAGAAAGAAAAAAAGCAGTCCAATGACAAAGCTTTTGCCAAGATTCATGTGCAGGCAGTGTCAAAAGAAGAAGAAGCAGAAAAGGTGACAGCTATTTCAGTGAAGAACTTTATAAGTGCATGTCAGAATTTTTTTTAATGTTAAGAAAATTGGTAATTCTTCATATTCGTATTTACTAGCCTTTATTAAATGACTGTAAGAACCACGTAAGGGTAATATTACTAAACCAATTACTATGAGGAATGTCAGCGGTAGAGATATAGTAGAGTATTAGATATTGCCATTTTTCTCCTAGCTTGAAAATGACGGATTCATGATTCAGAATTAAGCATTTTTAATGCCAGGAACCATGTTATCTTACTTATTACTTTAATAAGATCAAGAAAGATGAAGAATCAAAAAATCTCACTGAATTTGATGTTTGGGAAAGTGTTGTGTATCTTTCAGAGAACACAAGTCAAATTTCAAAGAAGTGCCAAGTTTAGAAGGTGTGGTGACAAGCTACAGGCAAGACAGAAAGCCTACATCCCCCAAACAAGGAATAAGGTCATAAGCTAATACTTTATAAGTAATAAAGAAAACACACTTAAAGGGTGGAAACTTGAGAGTGTAGCAAAATCAAAGGGAAACATGTCATGTAATAATGTGATCCGAGCTAAAGTTTAGGAAGAAAAAAGAAGAAATAGCATACTACTAAAGAAACTAGAAATAAGGCTGTTTACATATTGTTCAAAACTATAAAGTCACAATTTGCCTGGTTTCAAACCCTACATATGTCATTCACTAGCTGGTTGGCTTTAGGAAATTTACTTATTTCTCTATGCTTGAATTTCCTCATCTGTAAAATGTATAAAAGAGCAATATCTAAAACATAGGCTTGTTGTAATGATTACATGAATGGTGCATGACAGATAGAGGTAAGCACAAAGAAAATAGTACATACTACTAGAGACAATTCAAGGACACATAGAGCTTGGCATTTGAAACACAAATAATGACACTGGATTTAGTTAAAAAGATAAAGATACAGAAACAGAGTTTAAGGAAAGAACAAACTGTAAGAGGGGGATAATGACCATCCATCTACTAAAGACTCTGCTAAAACCTCTGATTTATTTACCTCCCCAAAGAAAGATTATTCATTTCCCCGATCAGGGCCTGAGTTATTGATTCAGTCACATTTACTAACAGGCAGTATTACAGGGCATTAAAAATAAATTAATTTCCACATGCAATTTCTTGTATTGGTTGCCCCGCATGAAGCAAGTGGTGCATAGCCTCTCAGCCTGTCACATTTAGCTTTTCTTTTCTGTTTCCTCTCTACCAGTTGAGGCAGTATAGGGCAAGAAGATAGAAATGTCAGAAGGTTTGGCCAGGTCCTTCATGGGGAAGCAATGGCCTGTCTTAGACTCCTGCCCTTACCGAAGTACTTCGAAGTAACTTTACCAATATTCTATGTAATTGAAAATTAGGCACAAGTCTAACTGTTAATATATTGGCATTTATTTGTCATTCTTTGTATGTTATACTCACAATAGCAACAATTTGGGAATTTTTATGTTCTTTCCCCTAATACCATATGACGCCATCAATATTCTAACCAGTTACTAGTTTCTTCCTTCCTCAAACTAATCTTTTCTATTTGAAATGAGATCATAGATTGAGAGAAACAGAAGTGAAGATATGAATGGCTACTTCAGGAGAGAAAAGAAAGTGTGAGAAATATATTACAGAGAACCAAGAATAATCATATAAAGAGATGTGTTAAAGGTGGGTTGAGCAACTAACTATGAGAAACCAACTGAGCTTTTCCTGGATGAAAGTACAGTACAGCATGATTTCATAGCTTTATCAAACAATGTTAGGTTATGCCAGATAGAAAGTGCAATAGAAACTGAAGCTGTCAAACAAAGAAATTTCTTTCACTATTGATATGTCTTCTTTCCTGGCCCTATGCGCAATCCTCGAAGAGAAAGTCCATGACTCACATCTCCAGCTTGGAACTCTTCTTTCTCCTCCAGACACAAATATCTATGTACTAGACATAACTACTTGGATTTCTAAAACATCTCTAATTCACCACAACTCACAGAATACTACAGATATTGTCCCTGTTTCTTCAAATCAGTGGTTTCTTGCAGTTTTCTCCACTTCTCTAGAAGGTAGCTGAACATTTCTAGTTTGTCAAGTCCAAACCCTTTGTGCTGTCTAAAACTTCTCCCTCCCTCCCCAACTCTCTCTCATACTTGTCTTTGTCTCTATATCTCTGTCTCTCTGTATTCTTTATTTCTATCCATGTCTTCTCTATTGCTTTCTTCCATACATTTATCAACACATCCTATTTTACACTATACACCCAATTTTCATACTTTGCACCCCTCATTCCCCTACTTTTCTAGGCCATCATTATTTTTCACATTGATTAGCAAAATAGCTTCCAACCAGACTCTTGGCTTCTTTACTTGGACGCTATTTTCAATACAGCAGGAAGAAGAGATTTTTTAAAATATAAGTTTATCTTTTCACTTCTTTTCTCAAAACCTTGCAGGGGCTTTCAATATCATCCAGACAAAAAGCCACTATCCTTACAATGACCTTGGTGGCTTAAAATAAATATTTATTTATTGTTTTTACTTGCTTCTCTGTGCTTTGACTGTGTGTGGTGTCAAGGTGGGGGCGGGCGATTGGGAGTCAAATTTCTCTATTGATCTTGGCTGGACTTCATTAGACTTGGCTCCAGGCCCCAGATTTGTTCACGTCTACTTGACATATCTCTCCTCTTTCTGTGACAAGCGATGTACATAAACCATGTTCTTTTTATGATGATGGCAGAAGCACAAGAGTGAGAACAGAATCATGTAATGCATCTTAAAGCTTAAACTTGAAGATATATAATGTCATTTCTGTTCACATTGCATTGACCAGCTCATATGACTGTACTGGCAAAGGGTGTGGAAAGGAGAAGTAATAAGGAATTAGAAATAATCATTCAAACTATCACAACCTATAAAGATGTACTTGATCTGGCTACTCATTTTCTCTATGACCTCATCTTTTACATTCCTCCTCATTCAATGTATTTCAGTCACATTTGTCTCCTTTCCATTCCTTATACGTGCCAGGCAAGATCAGCCAACAAAAAATATGTAATTGCTTTTTTCTCTGTCTATGATGCTCTTCCCGCACATATCTACATAGCTAGTTTCTTCACTTCCTTCAAGTCTTTACCCAAAAGTCTCCCTTTCAAGTGAAGCTTTCCCTGACCACCTATTTAAACTTTTCATATTTACTCTACATTTTGTATTCTTTTATACTCTGCATTTTGTACTATTTGCATTTCATATTCTTTTGTATTGTTTTCCCTTTTTTGTATTCTTTTCTCTTTAATACCCACTACTAAGTAATCTACCATTTTTTACTTATCATGTTCATTGTCTTTCTACCCCATTAAGATATGTGCTTCATAAGAGTGCTAATTTCTTTATGTTTGCTCAGCACATGTCAAAGTCTTGGAATAAATATTTATGAATGAATGAATGAAGATAGATATCAAAGTCAACGTTGAGTCCCCTAGCTGGCTCTTTCCTCCTACACATGAATTGATAGGCAATCTAAACAAGACATTGTACTCCCCAAATCGTATCAGGGATCTCTCTTAAATTTGACACTAACTGGGTGTAGTGGCAGGCACCTGTAATCCCAGCTACTCAAGAGGCTGAGGCAGGAGAATCGCTTGAACCCAGGAGGCGGAGGTTGCAGTGAGCCGAGATGGCACCACTGCACTCCAGCCGGGGTGACAGAGTAAGACTCTGTCTCAAAGCAAAAAAACAAAACAAAAGGAAACTTGACACTCAGTTTTTGCTGTTAGCTCATTTATAGATGATTCCATTGTAGATGCTGCAATCTAGTTAGGCAGGCATCATTGTGTTCTTATAAAGCAAATACTTCAAACATCCTTGATCCAAGTACTCCTTTCTCATAATCTATAGCTTTGCCACATTCAGCCTTATTCTCATTTTTATTTCTTAGAACTCCAGTTAAGTAAAATCATGAAATCCCTTTGTGGGATTATATCCAGGTATTCTCTTAGTCAAGAGGCAGAGTTGGCCAGGTGTGGTAGCTCACGCCTGTAATCCCAGCACTTTGGGAGACCAAGGTGGGTGGATCACGAGGTCAGGAGCTTGAGACCCAGCCTAATCAACATGGTGAAACCCTGTCTCTACTAAAAAAAAAAAAATATATATATATATACACACACACACCCACACACACATATATATATATACACACAAAAAAAAAAATTAGCTGGGCATGGTGGTGCACACCTGTAATCCTAACTACTCAGGAGGCTGAGGCAGGAGAATTGCTTGAACCCAGGAGGCAGAAGGTTGCAGTGAGCCGAGATTGCGCCACTGGACTCCAGCTTGGGTAATAGAGCAAGATTCCATCTCAAAAAAAAAAGAAGCAGAGGTAGGCTATTAATTGTTTTAAATAACAATTTAAACATGTTATTTGTTATTTTTTATGAGCCCTGTGCACATTTATACATTTTTTTCATATTGCTGTGGTTATGCTATATTTCTACACCCATTATTTAATAATAATCATCTATTATTTAAGAAATTCACATGTCATATTAGCAGAATTAACATTCAAATGAACTTTTTTTTAGAAGATCAAGCAAAGAAAAATTTTTGGATGAAAAAGGGAAAATGAGCTATGCTCATAGTATCAGGGAATAACAATTGTAATTTCTAATTTTGGCATGAACTTTGGTAGATCACTGAACCATCCTTTATTGAAATACACTCAAAGTCTTATGTTAAAGTGCTTTAAAAGGGAAAGTTAAAATCTTGATGGTGACACCAAAATAAGTGTAGTGTTTGTTTGTTTGCTTTCTTAAGAGTTAGGAGAGATAAATAACTCCTACTCTGTATTAGAAGTTACTTTGTTTTCTATTAAAAGAGATGAGAAGTACAATCTATTATTAGAGTTGGAAAGTACAATCAAGTTTAAGTAAAAATGAGGCTCAGTTTTTATCATTTAAATGTGTTTTGGAAAGACAATCTAATCATGTTTTTGCTTAATGGCAATGGTATGTTCTGAGAAATGCATTATTAGGCAATTTTATTCTTGTGCAAACATCAAAGAGTGGACTTACACACAACTTGATGGAATAACCTACCACACATCTAGGTTATATGGTCTAGGCTATTACTTCTAGGTTATAAACCTGTACAGCAAGTTACAGTACTGAGCACTGTAGGTAACTGTAACACAATAGCATTTGTGTATCTAAACACATCTAAACACATAAAAGGTACACTAGGTGGAGTGCGGTGGCTCATGCCTATAATCCCAGCACTTTGGGAGGCCAAGGCAGGCAGATCATGAGGTCAGGAGATCAAGACCATCCAGGCCAACACAGTGAAACCCGGTCTCTACTAAAAATACAAAAAATTAACTGGGCATAGTGGTGCGTGCCTGTAGTCCCAGCTACTCAAGATGCTGAAGCAGGAGAATCACTTGAATCCAGGAGGCAGAGGTTGCAATGAGCTGAGATTGCGCCACTGCACTCCACTCTGGTGACAGAGCGAGACTCTGTCTCAAAAAAATAAAATAAAATAAATAAAATAAAATAAAATAAAATGAAATAAAGGTACACTAAAAATACAGTATAAAAATAAAAGGAGACACCTCTAGAAGACACTCACCATGAATGGAGCTTTCACAAGTAGAGTTCCTCTGGGTGAGTCAGTGAATGAGCTATAAATGAATGTGAAGGCCTCAGATATTCCTGAACACTACCGTAGACTTTATAAATATTATACACTTAGGCTACATTACACTTATTTTAAAAATGTTCTTTCTTTAATAAGAAGTTAGCTTTAGCTTACTGTAACTTTGTTACTTCATAAACTTGCTATTTGTTTAACTTTCTGACTTTTGTGCGATAACATTTAGCTGAAAACATGAACCCATTATCTTATTATTTATAAATATATATTTTTTAATTTTTAAAACCTGTTCATTGTTAAAAATTAAAACACAAACACACACCTTAGTCTAGGCCTACATAGGATCAGGATCACCACTATCCCTGTCTTCCACCTCCACATCTTATCCCACTGGAAGGTCTTGAGGGGCAATAACACAGATGGCGCTATCTCCTATGATAACAATGCCTGCTTCTGGAATACCTCCTGCAGAACCTGCTTGAGGCTATTTTACAGTCAACTTTTATGTTTAATAAGCAGAAGGAGTACATTCTAAAATAATGTTTGAAAGTGTAGTACAATAAGTACATAAACCGGTAACATAGTAGTTTATTATCATTATCAAGTATTATGCCCTATACATAATTGTATGCGCTATACTTTTATATGACTAGCAGCTCAGTAGGTTTGTTTACACCAGTGTTACCACAAACACGTGAGTGATGCTTTGTGCTATGACATGACATTATGACATAACCAGGTGATGGGAATTTTTCAGCTCTGTTACAATCTTATGGGACCACTGTCATATATACAGTCCATCATTGACTGAAATGTCATTATCCATTGCGTGACTGTTTCACTAAAAATATATTTATCACAGATCATAAAATTTATTTACTGTTGTAAGGTCATCTTCTTTTTTCTTTCTTTTTTTTTTTTTTTTTTTGGTCATCTTATTTATTTGCCTAGCTGGCAACCTGTCAGGTTTGTCTACTATTAATTAAAATTGTATATATATTTTTTAAATCTCACATTTTCTGCAATATCTTTTTCTATTTTCTTTTTAATTTTCTTAATACAGTCAACAATATGACCCCTTTAGGGACATAGTTTCTCTAAACAAACACATTCAATTTATTATCATTATTTAATGTGCTTTTCAAATTTCACCTAATATTCAACATTCAGACGACTTCTATAATTTTTATTTGATTTAATTTTGTATAACTTTCCTATTTAGCAATATTTCATCGTGATTCATTGAATATAGCAAGAACGGAAAATAAAACAAAGACAAACTAAAAAGAAAGTCAGTTAATTTTAAGTTCTATGTAAATAAGTAAAATAGGGTGATGTTTTCTCAAATAACAGCACAGCTCTTTCAGATTGGTGAGCCAATTTAAAGATTTCATTAAAAGGGTAACATTTCTGGCTAGATCTGAATAATCAAATCATATTGATAACAATCAGCTGGAGAATATTTCACGCAGTGGTACAAAGGCCCCAAGGTAACAATACATTTTGGCATATTTAAGAAGCAACAAGAAAGTCAGTTTATGTCAAGAAGATGAAATGCCTGAAGAAAGTGGAAGCAATTCATGTATGACTTTGTAAGTCTAAGAAAAAAGTTATTTTATTTTGAAATTAGAAAACTGGAAAGTGACATGTTCTGATTGACTGATTGTTGTTTGGGCAATGTGTGCATTCATTTATTCAACAAATATGTACTGAGCATCTTCTATGCACCAGACACTGTTTTAGATACTGAAGATATATCAGCAAATAATATGTGTAAATATGTTTGCCCTCTCTGCATTTGCATTATAGTGGAGGGAATATGAACAATAAGCAATAAGCTAAAGATAAGTAAATTATAGGGTACATAAAGAGATTGGAAATACTAGGGAGAAAAGAAAAAGCAGAGCATTGAGGAGGGATGAAGAACGCCAGAAAACAGGAAGGATGAGTTAAATTTTAAATAGGTTAGTCAGAGCAGGCAAGATTGAAACTAGATTTAAAGATTTGAGAAGAAAGGAAAGAATTTGAAACCATATAATCTAATTTCATTGCTATTATAATTGAGAAAAATATCAACCAAAGAATTAGTATTTTTCCTATTTTCACCTCCATTTACCATGTTTATCTCATGCTTGTGGCTTGAAACGTACTCTTTAACCTCTGTAATTATTATTTCAAGACAATATTTAGACTTAATTTTGTTGACACACAATTCTGATTGAAATTAATTTTAGGTAACACTCTAAGCAAATATAATTTTACTTTTTTTGTTTCTGCCATCATCTCAATATTATTCTTCAATTTTTAGTAATTATAATAAATATAATTATCAAAATAACTGTAGCAGAAGTGTGATGGTTAATTTATTGTGTCGGCTTAATTAGACCAAAGCAGATATTCAGTTAGACAGTATTCTGGATATTTCTGTGAAAGTATTTTAAAATGAGATTAATATTTAAATCAGTAGACTTTAAGGAAAGCAGATTTTCCTCCATAAAATGTGTGCACCTCATTAAATCAGTTGAAAGTCTTAAGCAAAAGAAGACTGACTTCCTCAGAGCAAGAAGGAATTCCATCATCACACTGCCTTTGCATTGAAGCTGCAGTGTCAACTCCACCCTGGTCGCCAGCCTACAAGCCCACTCTACAGATTTGGACTTGCCAGCCTTCAGAATCATGTGAGTGAAATTCTTAAAAGAGCCTCTCTTTCTTTCTTCTGTTGGTTCTGTTTCTCTATATAGCACTGACTAACATAAAAGATATATTCTGTAAGAATTTATCCTAATAAAATCTGAGAAGATAAAATAGTCCTGTAAAATGCTAATAATGGAAATTGTAACACCAGAATAAACAAATATAAAAATTGAGAGAAGTGGACAAGGAACTCTGTTGGAAATGCATATGCTGAACTAAGAGATTATAAACAATTACTATTTTTATGTAAAATAAATTGTAAATTATATATATTTCAAAATATAATACTAGTATTATGGCATCATAGAAAAAGTAACTAAACTAGTTTTTAGACAAGGAAATGGACCCAAAGGCGATAGAAAAAGCAGGAGAGTTACAGACACAAAGGCGTTAGGGTTTCTGCCAAGAATTGATTTCCCATTAACCTGTGTGTTACCTTTGCAGGTGTGATTTTATTCCATGGCATTATCTCCTAACTGCTGTTGATTTGGTCAAGGGACATACCTGATCCAAGCTGAAATAGATTATCTCCCTGAGAAATCTGAAGTAGGAATAAGAGACAGCTAGTTACTTTATCAGAAGCTGGAACAGAGTTTTTAAAACTTAGAAAATTTAAATCTGCTTATGATCATGTGCATAGTAGACTACTAAAAACAGTTTAGGTGGTTGAATGTTGAGAAAGAAGGAGGAGAGAGGGAAGAGAAGAGTTGGAGAGGAAAAGAAAGAATTGAATTGAGTCTATAGATATGAGCAGAGCTGAGCAAAGGAAAGAGATCCCTGCTTGGGTCCTAAGGAATCTATAATTTCTGGTACCAAACCCTTGGGAGACTGGCTCTTTTTGAAATCTGTGAATAGTGGCATATCTTAGTCTAGATTGAAGCGTGCTTCCATTTCTTTAGACTAAAAGATGCTTGCTAAAACAGGCTGAAGAGAAACATATGACAGAAAGGAGTTGTGTTCAGATGAAAGATGAGGTAACATGCATACAGAAAAAGGACCAGAAAAAATAAAAAAAAATAATAAATAGCCAAGAAAGTGCCGTCCTGGCATGTTAGAAAAATTGAATGAGGGTATTATAATGACATGATTTTTTTTACCTGTTTTATTGATGTGTACAATTTAAACCGTGATTACTGATTTATAATCAATCAGTATTTAGAAGTAACAGGGCTGCTGAAATTTTGTTATTATCTCACAAGGACCGAGTTATAATTAAGCTTATGGTTTAGTCTCCAAAACTAAGAAACTTGTTAGGCCTGTCATCAAGACTCATCTTTAAATAACCCTTGTTAGTAAATCCAAGGAGTCATCCAAAAAACATAATTGACATGCAGGTTGGAATCTCACAATTGCTGAGGGAAGCTGAGCAATAAGACTAAGACTGACAGTTTCTCAGGACAAAATTTGTTAGGTCAAGGCATATGTTTCTGGTCTAGAAGTTTATATTGACATACTTTAGAAGTAGAGTGCTAACAATGTGGCGTCAACTTAATTAAGAGTCTGATCCTGTAGGAACACTGCACCTGTTGGCTAGAAGGCCCCCAAATCTTAGATTTCAATTAAAAACAAAACTATGGTTTCTGAATAATTGTGTCTAATCTGAAAAACCATAATACGTTCCAGAAATCCCATCATTCTAGTCTTGTAAATAATATTTTCTAGACAATGCTTCACAAATCCAGACGGAACATAGACATTCTTTACCAGACCAAGGAAATTTACATTTTAAAGCTGAGCTTATGGATATGCTTACGTCAACCTAAGGCTTTATAAAGAAAAGTTATATCCATGTGTATGCCTGAACAAGTTCTATAGAACTTGTCTCATTCTATCTAACCTAATCTGATCTAATTCTGAATATCTTGCAAATTGTACATCATATGCCTTACTTGCTTTTCTTTTTAAATTTATAGTCTTGATGATGACAATGAATTAACAAAAATACTGATGATTTCTATTATGCATTTGGATTGTGATTGCTGAAATATCTATCAGAAATAGATAGATTCGTATCTTAACTTCTCAGTAATTCTAGGAAACTCTTTTCCAGTCCTCCCTCCTCCACACACCTGTACAAGAATAAGCCTCTCCACTTCCGAAAAAATTACTATTAAATATTGTTTTTTCTTTCTTTCCTCCTTTCTTTCTGTTTCTCTTGCTGTTTCTAGTCATTTTGTCTAGAACTGTTTCCTTATTATTGTATGCCACTTTCAATTGAGAATAACTCCTTGAAGACTCTGCTTTTTTATGCTTCATGCCAGCCACAGTGACCTAACATCCCTTTACATCCATATCTATACAACCTAAGTAGAATTGGAATTGACCATCAGATTCAGTGTATTCAGGTCGTGGCAGCCTGTCAAAAATGCCCTACAAGTAATGCAGCTTGTATTTCAAGAGTTCTGCCAATCACATAAACCACAGACACAGCTATTTCTAAAGCTGTTTACAAAGAGGCATAGACTGTATCTTGATGATCACACATGGTTAAAAGCTCTCATTTTGAGATGGAAACATGTGCAATGCTCTATGAATCATTATTATTCATGATAGTAATAATAGCACTACCATCCAATGAAACAATAGCAATAATGGCTTTGGTTTATTCTTTGCAACTTACAGTGACTCATTCAATTCTCAGAATAGCTAATAAATACTTGTAAAATACATGTTAATTTAGTCTACTAATAAAAAATGCTATATAAGTGTACCATAATCATATAACAATACCAGTGCTGTGTTCACAAGTTAATGAATAATGAACTACTTTTTAAAAATGACCTCAATCTTAATTTTTAAAATTGGGTTTAGAGGTTTTTTACTTCTCTTAATTCATGTAAGAAAAGGACAAAACTAAAAATTAGTTTTATACTCAAGTGCAGTGCATTAAAAATTGAATTTTCACACTTTGGAATTGGGGACTTAACTGCTACTGAAATTAGCATTAATATGATAATGATATGCTAAAAGAAAATATTTCATTCTGTATTTCTTCTGGCTTAACTGCATATGATTTTCTTCACTTTTACTGCCCATTATGGATAGGTGATAGCCTCAAAGCCTTTTAATGAATCAGTGATACAGTAGTCACTATATTGTTCTAAACATATTGACAACCTGAGCCATCACCAAACTTATACACATTCTCTGAGTCTTTGGCAGAAACAAAAATGAAAAAGACATTACCAAGAATCTTATAGTCAAGAGAAAGAGAGAGAGAGGAATATAAAAACATTCAAATGCACACAGCATATTTGAACCCTTTCCATCAAAGAGGCCCCATTTATAACCTGAAACATTTTGTAACATCTCTTCCCTTTCTCCTAAAATTTGTTTACACCTCAAGGCTACCCTGGAGTCATCACTGTCCAGACATGGACTCCTATCCTCTTTTGTTTTCTCTCTTTTCTTACCTACATCTTTTTTAATCCTCAAATTGATGCAACTGCTGTCTTAGGAAGCAACAGTCCTTCTTTTCAAAAAGTAAAAATTCAGAGGAAGCTATCGGACAAATGCAGATTTGTCTTTGGCAGATGGGATTAAAAAAAAAAAAAGACAGGAAACTCTTATGCTAAATGATATTGCTATGTTCCTCATGAATAACTTTAATATAATGGTCAAGAGTGAGCATTCTGGGGCCTGGAATGCCTAGGTCCAAGTAGTTGCTCCAAAAATTACACTTTGAATCACCCTGGACACATTTTTAATACTGTACAGTTTTTTTGTGTGTATATGTGTATATATATAAATTTAATTTAGTAATTGAATGAATGAATACAATGAATATGGGCAAAATAAATGTAATTAACTTAATCATATATGAATATATATCATTAGTTCATATGAATTAAATATAACAATGATGAATATAATAATATCTAATTCATGACTATTATACAACTTAGATAAGTAATTGTTAATCCTCAGTATAGTGTTGATCACACAGTAACTGTTCAGTAAATATTTGCTGTAATTTTTAATTACTATTGTTACCCAGGCTTAACTCCTAAATTTATTTTTGGACTAGCTAACAAACTATTGAAAATTATTGCTTCACGTTTTTTAATGAATGCCATTTTTTAATGAATTTGAGGACTACAAAAATACACTAGGCATTTAAATAGTCAAATTAGGTACCTTTTTCTATAAGCTTTTGTTTTCTAAATATATAACAACATTTCATAGTGAAAGTCTGTCATATCCAAGATGACATGTATAAAATATTACTTCTATAAGTTAAAATCCAAAAAAAATGAATATATCAATATTATTTTACACTGACTGCACTTCAGAGTCAAAAGGAGAGCTTAAAAAAGGACAGATGACCCGGCCCTGTCACCATATAGTCTGATTCAGTTGGTCTGAAGGCAACTTGGGCATCTGTATTTTTTTTTATCCTCCTTAAATATTGCCACCATATAGTCAAGGTAAAATAATCCAGGAGCATATAATTGTTTCATAGAATTTCAGCCCTGAAAGTGGCTTTAAAAGTTGTCTCCTCTAGATTTCTCAATAACACAGACTCAGCATATATTCGAATATCTCTAATGATAAAAAAATTATTGCTCAAGCAGCCCATTCTCGGTAAGCTGGAATAAAAAATCATTATTTTGAGCAAAAATTAAGGCATATATTTCATGTTGACCAATAAAAATATTCTTGCTTTTTCATATGTTGGTATTTCAAGTGTGTAAAACAATGAACAATGTCCATTGTTCTGCTGTGCCTAACCACATTTTCCTCACAAGGCTAAACTTCCCAAACTCTTTCTAGTAACACTTCTTTGCACTTAGTCCACATCACCCTTTTCCTTTATCAGTGTGTTACTCAAAACTAAACACGGAGTAAGGTGTGATTCTCATTCTATGCATTATCTGTCTACTAAAGCAGTGGAAAGGTATATTAATTTTAAGGTATTCATAACCCTATTTTATAATGTTTACATACATCCTGCTATTAAATAAAATGAATAAAATGTTGACTATATTAGGTAGGGATTGTTGCGTGCTAAATTACTCCCAGAACTAAGCAGCTAGAAACATTTGTTTTAAAAACATTTTTATGTAATGACAAAAATATTGACTATATCTCACAATTTCTGAAGATCAGGAATCTAGTGGTGGCTTATCTGGGAGGTTTTATCTCAGAATCTCCCACTAGGTTGTAGGTTGCATACAGGCGTCAGTTTTTGCTAGCTGATGTCCAGGTGACTTCAGTTCTTTGTCATGTGGGCCTTCCTACAGGGCTGCCTCATGACATGGCAGCTGGCTTCCTCCAGAGTAACTGATGCAAGAAAAATCTAGCACCCAAGACTGAACTTCCTGTTTTTAAAGAGTTTAATAACAGAAGTGGCTTACCATCACTGTTGTCATCTTACAGTGATTAGAGGCAAGTCATTAAGTCTAAGACAGTAATGCTTAATTCCCCTCCTTGTGAGTGTCTTAAATCGGTGAGTAGCAAAGAATTTGTGTTTACAATTTTAAAACTATTACCACAATGATGTTGAATTGGTACAACTGATTTTTATGTACACAAATAAAACACTCTATTTTTCCTTTACAAGTATTTTTACAAGGCTATCGAGACCTTTATTTGATTTATATCCTTAACCTATTTTCTTTCCTTCATAACACTACTACTTGTATAGTTTATAATTATACTTTGTATATTATTACCTGAGCTATAAATGAAAGTCTTGAGATATACCCAAACATGACCCTGTGACACGGTACTAATCAAGCCCTGTAAGTTGATGATAATGCACGGCGCAACATTCATCACTATCATTTACAAATGTACCCCACAAAACTTCATCATATTAAATTTTTTTTTTTTTTTTTTTTTTTTTTTGAGACAGAGTTTTGCTCTCTCACCCAGGCTGGAGTGCAGTGGTGTAATCTTGGCTCACTGCAACTTCTGCGTCCTGGGTTCAAGTGATTCTTCTGCCTCAGCCTCCCAAGTAGCTGGGATTACAGGTGCACACCGCCATGCCAGGATGATTTTTGTTTTTTTAGTAGACACAGGATTTCACCATGTTTGCTAGGCTGGTCTCGAAACCCTGACCTCAAGTGATTCAAGTGACTCCTCCCCCCAAAATGCTGGGATTACAGGTGTGAGCCACTGCGCCTGGGCCGTTATCTTCATTTTTAAAAGGATAGCATGTGGCAATTAAAATATTGCTCATATCTACAGATAGTATGTTCACCGGGTTGTCTTTTAGCTTTGGCTCAAAGATATCATTAAAACATCTCTACTAAACCAATTACTGCTTTTTGTTATAAAACATCTGTGGCAATCAATTCAGAAATGCACCTTCATGCCTGATCACTTTCAGCTTTCTAGCATCTCTTCCATTTTCCATGATTTCTCAAGACACCCTCAGAATATTTGGTGGATTACTTGACAATTCTCTGCATAAATCGAAACATAATATCTAGCAGAGAATAAGTCTATTTAATGAGTTCATTTTAAAAAATATTGTATGTTTACATGCGGTGGCAGTTTCTGCATGTTTTCTCTTCAATTTCCTCTCGCTTTTATAAGAATGTTTCTTTGTTTTTAACTATCACCAAATGAATTACACATGAAGGCCAAACTAGCAACGGTCTTGAAATAAGTAAAAACGTTTTTTCCACTATAACTGTATATCATCAAATCAGATAGCAAGTCATTGATAGGTAGTAAGGATAGTTTTCGTTTTCTGGAAATAATACAAAGCGTGATTTTTAGCTTTCAGAAGTTAAGCTTTTCTAGGTATCTAAGGGTAACTAGTCAACATATAAACCATTCTATTTTGAAATACCTAGGAGGGTCAACTTCTTTTAAAAGTCAGGTTCCAGTTCCTCAAAGTAAACCCTAAAGTCCAGATGCCACCAGAAAACTTTATTCAAAGATTTTCCATATTGCAGTGTATTTATATCCCCTCACTGTCCTGATGTGTGTGTGTAACACATGACATCACTTACAGGTTGGCACGAAGGTTCTTCTGATATTTCTCTCCAATAGTTCATCTCAGAATATTTTTATAGATTCTTGGTATACTAACGTATGTAGCACTGGAAAATCACAATGTGCTATCCCTCTCAGTGACAACGTACTATTGCTACCCTGGTACTAGAGTACGGCTTTAAGTCATCTTCAGTACTATTTAGCATCAGTGCAAAAAAATAAAAATTAGAAACAGAAAAACTAACCAACCGCAAAAATAAAATATAATGCTATTGTGTCTGGAATTGGTGGGCTCTCGGTCTCACTGACTTCAGGACTGAAGCCTCAGACCCTCGTGGTGAGTGTTACAGTTCTTATGTGTCCGGAGTTCGTTCTTTCAGATGTTCCGATGTGTCTGGAGACTTTTCCTTCTGGTGGGTTCGTGGTCTCCCTGACTTCAGGAATAAAGCTGCAGACCTTTGTGGTGAGTGTTACAGCTCTTAAAGACGGCAGGTCTGCAGTTGTTCACTCCTTCCAGTAGGTTCGTAGTCTCGCTGGCCTCAAGACTGAAGCTGCAGACTTTTGCCGTGAGTGTTACAGCTTATAAAGGCGACAGCAACAAGATTTATTGCGAAGAGCCAACGCACAAACCCTCCACAGCACACAAGAGAACCCCAGTAACTTGCTGCTGCTGCTAGCGTGGGTGGCCTGCTTTTATTCCCTTATCTGGCCCCACCCACATCCTACTGATTGGTGCATTTCACAGAGCGCTGATTGGTCCATTTTACAGAGAGCTAATTAGTCCGTTTTAACAGCGTGCTGACTGGCCTGTTTACAATCCTTTAGCTAGACAAAGAGTGCTGATTGGTGCGTTTACTCTAAAGTGGTTTCATATAGCGTTTTGTAATTATTTATACCTATTATCACTATAATATGATTTTCTTTCTTCTCATTGCAGGGTCTTGAGTGCAGAAAAAGTTCAGTACTATATCCCCAGTACTCATGACCATATTTGACAAATAAGAGGCATCAATGAAAATATTTGTTAGCTGGGCACTGTGGCTCACACCTGTAATCCCAGCACTTTGGGAGGTTGAGGAGGGTGGATCACTTGAGGTCAGGAGTTTAAGACCAGTCTGGCCAACATAGTGAAACTCCATCTCTACTTAAAAACAAACAAACAAACAACAACAACAACAACAACAACAAAAAACACTTACCTGGGCATGGTGGTGCGTGACAGTAATCCTAGATACTGAGAAGACTGAAACCTAGAAATCACTTGAATCCAGGAGGCGGAGGTTGCAGTGAGCGGAGATGGAGCCACTTCACTCCAGCCTGGGTGACAGAGTGAGACTCTATCAAAAACAAAACAAATAAAAAACAAAAAGAGAAGATATTTATCAAATAAATGAGTAATAAGAATCATCTTTACCACAAACAAAAATATATATCAACAGTACTTATTTAGTGTACTGGGGGTAGATTACGAATCTTTTATTTTTAATAAATGTATTTTCAATTATTTCTAACAGCTAGCTTAGAGGTGATTTTCATGAAGATGTCAAAAGCATAAAAGATGTGACAAGCAGGTAAAACTGAAGTTGATATTTTGAGAATTTGTAGACAAAAGAGATTAAATGAAAATGAAAAATCAGAGGACAAGCATTATATAAAGACGCTAATGAATCATTTGAATTTTACATGAACAGTTAGTAAAATTTTGTTATTAGTAATCATGCTACTTTGGCACTATGTTATGTATGAACTCTAAGGATACTGTTACCAAAACATCAGGGGTTTGGTCTAGGTCCTGCTGCTCCCAGTGACTGAGACCATGAATACTGCCAAGGAAGAAAGTTTAATCAGGTGCTGCAGCGCAGCCCAGGAGATGGGAGCTCAGTCTCAAATCCATTTCCCTAAGCACTAGAACTAAGGGTTTGTATAGCAGAGAAGAAATTTCACAGTGTGTAAGAAAACGGGAACTAGGGAGGGGCAAGGAGCAATCACGATGAATGAGGGGTCTGGCATCTCGCTGTCTGCATGCCATGATCTGGTGAATTTCAGTTCTTTGATACTTTGAGAGGTCTGAGAAACTCAGATAAAACAAATATAAGTTTCAAGCTTTCAGACCGGGAGGGTCAATTTCTATGTTTATTAAAAAACAAACAAACAAACAAAAAAACGAAAACCTCCTACCAATGGGACTATTGGGTTGCTTTCAATACTACATATCCAGATCACGCCAGATCATGTCGTGAAAAAAAAAAAAAAAAAAAAAAACACTCCATGGATAATCTACACAGCAAAAAGTCAGGCAAATAAATATTTGAGTAAGTGCTTTAGACCAGGGCTCCTCAACCCCAGACCACGGACCTGCCAGGCTGCACAGCAAGAGGTGAGGGGCAGGCAAGTGAGCGAAGCTTCATCTGTATTTACAGCTGCTCTGCATTGCTCACATTACCATCTGAGCTCCACCTCCTATCAGATCAGCAGTGGCATTAGATTCTCATAGGAGCACAAACCCTATTTTGGACTGCACGTGTGAGAAGTCTAGGTTACGTGCTCCTTATGAGTCTCTAATGCCTGATGATCTGTCACTGTCTCTCATCACCCCAAGACAGGACCATCTGGTTGAAGGAAAACAAGCTCAGGGCTTCCACTGATACTACATTATGGTGAGTTTTATAATTATTTCATTATATATTACAATGTAATAATAAAGAAATAAAGTGCACAGTAAATGTAATGTGCTTGAATCATCCAGAAACCATCCCCCACTGCCCCCGGGTCTGTGGATAAATTGTCTTACATGAAACTGGTCCCTGGTGTCAAAAAGGTTGGGGACTGCTGCTTTAGACCAAACATCCTCATAGAACCTTTTTCACTGTGACCCAGCAAATCTATTTTTGGCTAGATAGGCAGACCTAAGGCATTATTTTTCTAAAGAATATGGAGATGCCACCTCTCCCTCAAATATAGAAACAGCCCCTATTCCTTCTTATTACCTAGCCCTATCACAGTATTAAAAGAAAATTATGTGGTATAATGTAAGGCAATGGTTTTCATCTGGGGGTGATTTTGCCCCCTAGAAGGACATTTGCCAACACCTGGAGACATTTTTGATTGTCACAACTGGGATGATGCAGGTAGATGCCAAAAAGATGTTGCTATTAAATATTTTACAATGCATAGAATAATCCCCTACATTTAATAACCAAGTATCTGGTCCAAAATGCTAATAGTGCTAAGGTTGAGAAATCTTGTTTAAAGGTAAACGTCAGAATTACCTAATTATCTAAATTATATAGTTTTTAGTATTATTACTAATAAAAAAGCTATTATTATTAATCTATACCTATAAACAATAATATAAATAATATTTTCTCATCCTCTGCCTAGAGCATATAGCTGCTTACATTATCTAAGTGGTTTGAATCAGATTAGTTAAGTCAACTGTACCACGAAGACATGCTTCAAAGGTGGTGTCACTATACCTACAGCTGCATACTTGTTAAATTGTCATCCTGCCAATGCCTTCTTTTAAAAATAAAACAGAAATCTGTTTTTGGCTTTAGTTCCCTGCCAACAATGTAATCTTGATTAAACTAGCAGCTTTTTTTTTTTTTTTTTTTAATCTTCAAAATAAGACTGCATGTTTCTGTGTAGTTGGGAGTGATTCACCTTAGGAATTAATCATCAAAAAATACATATTATAAGCTCTCTAAGGTTAAAGAGTAGTGTTAAATATATAGCAGCTTGCAGTACCACCCACCTTGTTGTTAGTAAAGATAGAAATACGTTTAAAAAGCATGAGGCAATAAACACCACCTGCTTTTAAAGTGCAAGGACCCTGACATTTGCACTCCTGTTTGTATTTAAAGTCTGATATTCACATTGAATTATGTTGGTATTTGAAAACACAGTGAATTTTTATATAGTGTATCAACTGCAAAATGTAAAGAAATCAGATATTTTCTCTATATTTTCATACACCTAGTAAATACCTGCAAGATTAAATACCAAAATAGTAAGTCTAGTTTTCTCTGAATGACAGAATTATGGCTGATTTTTTAAACATTACATTTTCAAATAATTAACAGATTTAGTATAATATAATAAATTTGTGTGATAAAATTCAATAAAATAATTAGGAACCATCTTTTAAAAAGCATGATGCATCCAGTAAACTCAAAGCATTAAGATGATGAATTATGAAATCAAAGTTGATTAGAATATCTACTTTTAATGTGCTTATTTTACTTGAAAAATATAATGACTCTTTATTCTGGTCTTCCTCTCTCTATACTCCATACTGCCCTACAACTCCAGCCCACACACACGTTTTTACTATTGCATAGCTGCATTCCACTTATAGGTATAACAATTTATGTAGCTAGTCTTGTGTTGTTATACATTTTGGTTGTTTCCAAAATTTTTGCTCACATATAAAGCTTCAAAGACCATCCTACTACATGTATCTTTGTATGTTTGACTGATCATTTCTTTCGGATAAATTTCTGAGAGGTAGTTTTGAAAGGCTGTTGGTACTCAGTGCCAAATAACCCTCCTGAAATGTTTACTGTTTCTGAGATTTAAATCCCATTGTCTATTCTATGATAAGACCTCCTGTTCCTCATCATTACAAAGATACATATAATTTTTTTATATTTTGACTGGGATACCATAATGTTATTCTTATGTAATATTGATACAACCTCTGGCTTTACATCATCTCAAAATATTTTATTCAAATGAAGAATAAAATCATGTGTTTACCTCCAGGTATAATTTGTAAATTCAATGAGGATAGCGGCTGTGGCTTTCAATGACATAGCCTTGACAAATATACCATTCTCCAGGTTCCTCTGGTTTTCCTGAAATACTCTTCTTTTATCCCACCTCTCCTGCTTTTGTATAGGATTTTAAATGGCAGTCAGGATGGTAGAACATTACTCACGGATTCAAATGAATAGATGCACTCTGCATGAAATAAAATGTCTAAGGATTCGGTTATATTTTCTAATGAGGATGATTAATAAATAATAGAAAGCAAAAAGACATCATGCTTTGATATTTTTAAATGTGCCTTTTATTTGTGAAGTCATGAAATAAAACTGGCAGTTATCTGAAAAAATAAGCCATAAAAAGTAAAATAAAATTTACAAAAAAAGACAAGAAAAACTAAAAATAGCTACACATTTCTAATAATAAATGTAAATACACTACTACATCCTAAAAGGCAGATTTTTTTAAAAAAATGTAACTTTTCATATTTTGCATTTCTAAACATGGAGCAGTGATACTTAAATAAGCATTGTTTATGAATGCTCAAACTTTTCAGCCTCCTGTACACTTCATTTTCACATAATCCTATTATGTAATCATCTGATTCCTCTATTAGCCTAATTTACCTAATAGTCTATGCCACTGTCATTGTTACATGTTTTTTAAACATTGCTTCAAACACACAACAATTTTGTAGCATAGGTTGCCAAGCTTGTTTCATTCTATCACAGCAGTTCTGTGAACTTTTAACAAATCTTTAGGAATATTCAGTGTTCATTTTTTTAAAATGAGGCAGTGGAGTCATATCCATATCAGCATAACCACACATACTCAATAATCATTATCATATTTATACTCTGATTTAATTTAATACAGTCATTTTACATGCTTTACCTCATAGGATCATCAAAACAGTCCTGGCAAGCAAATGGCTTGCTCTATTGTATTTTGTCTATATTCAGATAAAGAAAACAAGGCTGAAAGATTTAGAATGAGATACGCAAGTTGTCACAGTCACAAATAATGAATTCAGCATCATATAAAAGTTTCTACTTAGACAAAACCCATCCTATCATGTTTATTTCTTTGTACATTAAAAAAACTACATTGCGAGTTTCTGTTACTACTTCTAGCTTTTATAACCAATTATATATGTAAGATAAAATAATGTATATGATAATTGCTTTTAGGTTTTAACACAGTAATTGGTTGCATCATCTTTTCCCTATCACTATATTTATTTTAACATTTTCTATGTAATTGGAATGATTAAGTATAGCATAAGCCATCTAATATGCTAAAGAGTCTTGTCATGTTCATTTGACATGAAATTGATCCAGTAAGTTGATCACTCCATACTAAGCATCACTGTGAATAGAGAATTTGTTTCATAGTTGACATTGGTGTGATTAATGACATTAATATGATTCATTGTTTTATCAATATGATGTAAACAATGAGTTGATGCACTCAATTAAACAACCAAAAGATGTCAAGCTACTTTTTCATCAACTACTACAAACCTTCAATTGACTGAACTATTGTCTTTTCAAACAACTGCTTTCACGTCTTATAAAACACAGCCTAATTTGAGCTTTTTTTACTTTAAACACTCTATGTTAGCACTTAATACATGTTTTAATGCATGCTTGTACTAGAAAATTTTTATTCACTTAAACCCATACAACTTACTTTTAAACATTGTGAATTTTTTATATTTCCTATTTTTAGTGGCATGTCGTTATCACAATAACATATCTTTGCAAAAGAAAGTGCGTGTATACATACATATATACACATACATACATATCTGTGTATGTAGATAAAATACACACTTAAAATATTCTTTTGAGGGAGAATATGATCATTTGCCTATCACACACATTCTAAAAAACAATTTTATTTTAAGTACAAGTTATGAAACATATAAATATTTTTCTAAAAAGATGAGAGTATTTTTTTCAGCATTTTAGTTGCTTATAAGAAATATGGGCAATTCCTGAGGGCAAGGAACTTGAGGAGAAGATACATACACAACAATAGTCAATTATAGAACAGAGATTTAGATTTCATGGTAAAACCATATTGCAGCTTCTCACAAGTATTCCATCTACAAATACACATCTATGTTTTGTTTTCCTCTTCACTCACTTCAGGATTGAAAGAAAGGTCATCTGAATTAAATTTTTAAAAGGATGAAATGAATGCCATTGACATTAGGAAAGGCTATCCAATAACTGAAATTTTAAACACGGAAAGTGGAGGGTGCTATCAATAACGTTTAGATATGCAAAAGAATAGAACTATTTTTAAAATATTTTTTAAAGCCCCAGTTAAACACATATTTAAGGTTATCAGCCATTTTGCATGTATTGTTATCTATTTATTTTCTTTATTAGTATATTTGACTTACACTCATCCTTCTAATGCATTTATTTCTAACTTTATTGATTTAAATTACCAGTTTCATCCAGCAATTCTGATATTCTATATTATAGCCTCTTATTCTGCACAGAGGTCAAATGATGTTCACCTAAAGCCACCTGCCAGGCCACCTCATTCCACTCTCAGTGGCTCTATGTTATATGTTTTTATGCATGGTCTACAGGAAAGAGTTGTGTTAATGTGAAGTACATCTTAGGTATTACTTAATTGCTTTGCCATAGACTTCTCTGTTTCTGGCATGACTGCTGAAATCAGAGAGGGAGAATATGACAGACAATGCAACTTTTCCACTAACATAAATAGATGTGGTCTCAAATACCAACTGTTATTCCCAGATTATCATTTTTTATTCATTTTATTGAAAAATAGCCACTTAACTCTTAGATTATATTACATTGTCTTAAATATACCCACTTGTGTCCAGAAAGTTCCTCTGTTATTTCAACATATGCTTTAGGGACTAAAAGCACTGATTTCAACATTTAAACCATAATTACTCAATACACCTATTTGTCATATTCTTAGTGCTTCTCTCTGACAGAATGTTATTGACAAATGCCACCTACTGTATAATTCACTTTGCTGCACAGTGAGCACAAAGAGATACTAAACAGTGAATAATTCATCTTAAACCTTTTTGTATTGCCTTGTTCACTAGAAAATGTGTCTATAGAGAAGATTTTGGTGTGGTCTGTTGAAATTGCACTCAATCAATGATAATTCCATTACACAGATGACAACTACACAGAGATTCAAAAGTCTTGGTAACATCCAAGATTGCATTTTTGTGAGAGTGTGTTTATATTTCTACAAATAGTTCAGAATGATCCAAAATATTTGTTTGTCTTTCTAATTTAGAGAAAGCTAATTTTGTGCAGCAGCAAAATAGAAACCACTGAAGTTTATCTCAGAAGTGATTATGTTGTATTGAAAAAGTTTCTGAAATAGAGCTGTAGAATTTTTTTTTCTTAAGGAAAAGAAATTGTAAGAAGTACAAAGACAATAAAAAATGTCATAAGTACTTGCTAAAGCAGACGATTCAAGCAAGAGCATATGTAGCCTATTAGAACTCTAATAATTATTACATATGGGTTCGCAGTTTCGTGTAAAAAAAGATTACTTGCACAAAGTTTAGGAGTAGAGACTGTCAGAATCTGAGATAGAACAAATGCCCCCTCATCCCCTAGTTCACTATATTCTGTTTGCTTCTTACTGTCACTTTTCTCAGATAGACCTAGAATTCTCATGATGACATTCTGAAAACCTACACAAAACAAGTAAGGCTAACTTTATAGGTAGTTTCCGCTTTTTTTTTTTTTTTGTAAAGTCATGCATCACTTTACATCTTTAACTGATTCAGTTTTTACTCTGACTCATATGACTATAATCTTGGTACTAGTGTCAAAGATAAACCAGAATAGCACCACAGTTTAAGAACAAATGCAGTGGGGGAGTTAGAAAAGCATTTTCGTAAAATTAATATTTTTCTGTTAAGACTCAAGGATGACTGATTTACTCAACATGCCTCAATAGAAAACTAATACAACAAGCCCTGAAAATGCTGAACTATTGGAGTGTAATATTCATTTAAAAGAACTTTTAACAAGATATCCCAGATAAATAATCAGTTATATATTTTGTACCTAAAATTAGGATTCATTTAGGATTATTTCATCCAACTAGCATAATGTGGAAAATAATACAAATAGTCAGAATAACTATCAAGGTAGTTTGCTCTTCCCAAACATGGTTTTGCTTGAAAAAAAAGTCAATTTTCCTTGCATAATTATGTTTAATGTATGCTGAAGACTAGGAAATCAAATATAGTTTATGTACATTCAGGATATATCTAAAATAAAACTTTTTTTTTTTTTTTTTTTTTTTGAGACAGAGTCTCACTCTGTTGCCCAGGCTGGAGTGCAGTGGCCGGATCTCAGCTCACTGCAAGCTCCGCCTCCCGGGTTCACGCCATTCTCCTGCCTCAGACTCCCGAGTAGCTGGGACTACAGGCGTCCGCCACCTCGCCCGGCTAGTTTTTTGTATTTTTTTTTTAGTAGAGACGGGGTTTCACCGTGTTAGCCAGGATGGTCTTGATCTTGTGACCTCGTGATCCGCCCGTCTCGGCCTCCCAAAGTGCTGGGATTACAGGCTTGAGCCACCGCGCCCGGCCAATAAAACATTTTAATAAATGTTAGATGTTTGAATACAGCTGAGAGTAAACTGCACAACGATTTTTCAGACTGTCTATAATTTGATCCTTTTTTCTGCTGTAACTGCTTTTTAAAGATTGTACTTTTATTTTTAAAAAGTAACTTACCTGACTTGCTTTGACTAGTCTTTAAGTATAGGTCTCAGGACAAGTGCTTCATTGGGACACCATAAGAAATTAGGAAAAAAATGACATTTTTACATTTTAAAGTTCATCCTCTAACAATTTGAGCAACATGATGGATTGTTTGGCTTTTCAGTATAATACAATGAGGTAAATATTTTTTGCAACAATTCACAAAATTTTATTCATAACCATATTTCTGGATTTTACTATTTTTTTTCAGATTTTATGCAGTGATAAAATACATAGAAATGTTAATCGTGAAAATGCAATATTATACATTGTCAAAACTCAAGGAATGAGCAACACAAGATGTGAACCCTAACTTAAACTATGTTAGCTAATAATGATGTATCAATATTGGTACATCAGTTGTCAAAAATGTACCGCATTAATGTAAGAAATTAATAATGGGAAAACTGTGTGCAGGAGAGGAGGAGGTAAATGGGCACCTTGTATCTTTTTCTCCATTTCTCTGAAACCTAAAACCACCTTAAAAAACAAAATCTATCACTAAAAACTGCAATACTCTGTTTTAAGAAAATAAAATATCATGAATATTATTTTCACTATACATTGCTACATATGTTAATAAACCAATGTGTCATCACTAGTTTTTGACTTTTTTTAAATAAGAGAGTGAAAAATACTTAATTTTATTTGTATTCTTAAATGATCTTTCTTAGTGTTAAATGCATTATAATTTTTTATATAAAAATGATAACCTATGTTTATTTGCTTGATTTAATAATTTCATAATGCATGAATATGTCAAAACATGTAGACCATAAATATATATAATTTTATATGTCAATTATAACAGTAAAGCTGGAGGAAAATAAGTCAATTATTAGGAAGTTGACCTAGGGAATAAAAGCTATCCTCTGATTAATTTTTAAAAGCAGTATTTTGAATAATCAAGAATATATTATCAAGAAAGGTTATATATATTTATTTTTAAAAAATCAATTTCTTCTAACACATGCCCAGATACTAATATATAGTTTCTGTGTTGCTATACTTATACATATATGATATTAAATAGAGTCAGTAATGGTGTTTACACAATGGTTGAGCCAATTTGATCAACCTAGTGAGTGAAAAACCGATGTCAATGCAGTCGTCAGAGACATCATTTATGTGCACTGATAATGACAGCTATTGCTTCAGACCTTCTCATTTGTGGTAGGGTTTCTGGTCTCCCTTGGATATGTGCCTCAGTAGCCCAGGCTGGCTTACCTGATCTGATTACTTCCTGATATCTGAAGTGTTCTTAAGCAGCACACATTTTGCCTTGGCAGGAATGCAATAACTGCACTTCTGCTGCTTTTGTTATTCCTTTTTCCACTTCTCTTCCTAATTCCATTTAGTTTATCTGTAAAATGCAGGAACTATTGAATAGTGCAACCCATCTATGTAGTTATATTGAAACTTGTCCTTTGGACTAGGAATATGCAAACTTGTTTGATCATCAGAATCCTATAGAGTTGTAAAGAAATGTAGATTCTGTGCCCTACCCAAAACAATGAATCAATTATTTTTAGAGGTGAGACTTTTCTAAGTTTTTTCTAAAACTTCTATTTTAATAAATACCTATAGATCAGGGATCACCAACCCCCAAGCCATGGCCTGTTAGAAACCAGGCCACACAGCACGAGGTGAGCAGTGGTTGAGGGAGCTCTGCTTCCTGTCAGATCTAATGTCAGTGGTGGCATTAGATTCTCAAAGGAGCGTGAACCTTGTTGTGAACTGTGCATGCAAAGGATCTAGGCAGCACACTCCTTATGAGATTCTGACTAATACCTGATGATCTGAGGTGGAACAGTTTCATCCCCAAACCATCCCCCCAACCTCCGGAAAAATTGTATTCCAAGAACTAGGTCCCTAGTGTCAAAAAGGTCAGGGACCACTGCTACAGATGATTACAATTAGAAACCATTAACAAGAATGTGATCTGGCAGAGGATGAGGGGTGTCTGTGTGTGTGTGTGTGTGTGTGTGTGTGTGTGAGATTACTGTTCTAAAATTCTATCCCATTAGGTAAATGTTCCTTCTTCTATGATTATTTGTTGACTTTTAACATAAACATTTCCAGGGAAAGTAACAGCTTTTTTAATCTGCTGACCTAGGCTGCATCCATTTTTTTGTTGCATAGTCCTACAGCTCAGTATTAATTGTTATTATTGTTACCTGGTCAAAGATGCATAACAGTGAATGTACAGAACAGTCCTGTAGGTCGTCTTCCAATCCTTACAGAGTGCATGAGACCAGCAGAGAGAGGCTAACTTGAATGGCTGCAGGAATGTTCAACTCAGGTAAATGCATTCTCTCAAACTTTCTATTAACAAGTAAATTTTTAAAGAGATTTTATGCATAAATATTGATGTTTTATTGGGCAATGTAGTCTTTCTTACTCTCCAACAAACTTTCTATACCCATAATTGTTTTCTGTAAATTGGATTAGCCGTGACTAACATGAAAGTGAAAAAAAAGTCAAAGCAATCTTTTTAAGTTCAAGGAATGAGACATAAAATAATGAGTTACGAATATTGAACTCTCTCTTTTGGTACCCATAGCACCAATTTAGCTCTTTTCCAATGAGCCCAGGCAAAGTCTCTAAATCTTCTTCTGCACTCCAATAGTACAAAGATTGTTATAGAAGTTGAAATCACCTTGTCATTATCATTCTGACAGAAAATCAAGGTAACGCCAATTGAGAAGAAAATTAGAAGTTAAAAAAGCTTTTTAAGTATCAATGATTGAAATTTTAACATGTCCAAAGCACTGTGCTAATTTGTTCACAAGTATTTTAAAATCTCTGACATGTAAGTAAGTGTCAGGAGGGTTCTCTAGCATGGAAAATGCTGGAAGTTGGTTTTATCTGAACAGTTAATGTACATCATACATTCAATACGTTAGGCAATTATTACATTTACAATAGGTTTGTATGTTGCCAAGTTAACTGGTTCATTTTTTTCTTTAAATTGAAGAACACATGTAATGGAAGAACAAAGTTTAAAATATTTATTGTAGGGACTAACCTGTCAACTTCTCATATAGTCTGAATGAACTGAATAGTCATTGAATTGAAATGATCAAAAATATTTCCTTATCTAGTTTTAAAAAAAGAGAAATTAATCACCATTAACATGTATAAAATTAATTCTAGAAATCTGTCAACCCACCTGATGAATATCTTGGGCTTTTTTTTTTTTTTTTTTTTTGTCTCAAGACCCTTCTGCACACCTAATGAACAGTCATATACTAATGATAGACTCCACATACAACAGGAATATTCAATAATAAACAGAAACTGAGTACTACGAAAAAACAAGAAGGAAAAGAAAAAGCAAGTGTAGCAATCTAATATGTAATGGGCCACAAAACCCATAGGTGCAATGCATAATGACCATAGTGTCAGCAGCTCCAAACCCTCTATTCTGATGAATAGAAAAAGCCAATCACATACTGTTTCCCAAAGCGATCCCAAGCAGTGTACATGGAGCAATAGCTGTAAAATGGAGTCCCAGTAGACTTATTCAAACATGCAAATTAACAGCATTGAAAAGCAATGTACAGTAATCAGGTCCCATTTAGTATTGTAACATCAGCTGGGACACAATAGCTGTCTGTGTATTGTGTAGACAGTTTGTATTGGTAATAGCCACCACGTGAGTAATTAAGCACTTTAAACAAGTCAACCATTTAAGCTGTCCTACAAGTTAGAAGTGAAAAGCAAAGCTGGAACAAAGAGCAATAACAAGGAGCCATTAGCCTTGATAACACTGGCCCACCCAAAAGCATATGTTCCCTCAAATGAGAGCAGATTGTGGGTTTCACCTGCACTTCGGATATTTGCTTTACTAGTGTTTTACACATTTAAATAACAGATCTCAATATGTTTTTGTGTAACTAAAAACAGTTATAATGGTTATTTTCTAATTCATTTTTTATAATATTTAACTACATTTTAAAAAACTAATTTAAAATATTCATCTAGTTACTGCTTCTAGATGACTTGAAGGCTTGGTCCATATCTCTAACTGTAGAGATAACCTTTTAAAATGTGTAAATTGATGTTCCCTAGCAATTCATATCCACATGTGATACGGCCAGTGTTTTAGGAGTCTACGGTTCCCAGTGTAGCCATACACATGTGCTTTGGGAAATCAAACTTAATCTGTTTCAACTTCTGTATTATGTAACTGGGATAGCTTGGGGAAAACAGTATTTTTATCTAACTTCCAGATAGTACAAAAGAGCACATTTAAAGAGTCTAAGTTAGGTACTTCTTTCCAAGTAAGGATATTGTACAACCAAATTTTCTAATTCATTTCTGATGACAAAATTATGTACTCTTTCTCACAATGGAAGTGAAAGAAAGACACTTGCTTCACTATTTGAAGATAGTTATTCTATTTATCCTCTGTCTTCATTCCTCAAGACTAAATAATTTAAATCCCTAAAGTCTTTCTGTATAAATCTGTTTTTAAAGTGCTTCATTATTTTTGTGTCTGTCCTCTGAACTCTTTCTAATTTATTCATATCTTGGAGCTGCATTGATATTTTAGTATGCCCTTTGCCTCACAGTGATCCTGCCAGGTCACTATGGTAAGTGTTCCCTCTAATTTTTTCCAACCATGCATAGGCTGGGTGACAAGGGAACTGCTGAGAGGGTTGAGTAAGGTCAAGGTGTCAGCAGGGTTACCGACTCACCTAGTTATGATAGCTGGGACAAGAATGTGGACCAGTAGACCCTCCTGAGGGTCCAGACCTCGTATGAATGATGTATGGGATTTTCTCACGGACACTTCTAAGTTACCCCCAAGAGAATGAAACTTTACCAACTGTTGTATGGATGTTCCACTTAAAGAATATAGTGACCCAGAGGACTTCACATATGTCAACCATCACAAAAATTATTTAACATATCTTTAACCTTACTATTAAACATTCAACCTCCTGCTAAGCAGCCAGAAATTTAGCTTTGAAGATTTTACTTGGAATACATAACAGCTGGAGACTTTTCAGGTGTCTTCCAACAGAAGCAAGAGCATGCTCATTAATTTTAGTTATTCTAATGCCCTCTTCTGCTGTTTGATGAGTCAGGCTGAAAGTAATACGGTTGGTTTCACATTATTTCCCTCAATTGCCTTGAGCTTCAAGATTTACTATCTTCTTCCTGTCAATTTGTAGTCCAAAGTAGTTGAGCAAATAATATTAAATAGTCTAGACTATAGATAGCCTAATATTGTATCATATTAGGGAAAGCAAGTAAACAGGATACAGAGGAGGTAAGTTATCAAAACAGACGAATTAGAGAAGAAATACTTGAGGGCACTATTAAGAGTAAATAGAGAAAAAGCAAGCAAGGTTCCAGTGAGGAAGGAGCCAAGACAGCAGGCAGGAGGCAATCTGTGACTCATTAAGCTTCAGGAATTGGGGAAATTACTCATATAGAATACAAATTTTAAGGAAAAAAGTGCACAGTGAAGCAATAGGGTAGATATGTGTATTGCAGTGTACAGAATGATTGAAAATCAGACTGAACACTACTGCATGACACATCAGGGATGTTATGTCACTGACCAAGAATATTAAAAAGCAAGATGTTAGAGAGATCAGTTGGAAAATGTCCAAAGGTTGCCACTTAATGAGAAGGAACTGCCCCTTGTCTGTGATGGTACAAATTCTCTTTCAATGCATTTGCTACCTGGTACAGGGCCAATCAGTTTCTGGCAATCAATTTCGAACTTTTTGTAGTAATACAAGTGAAACTGCATGCTGTTGCTAACTTGCACACATTAATATAGCTGGAGAAAGGCTCAGAAATTTCCTTTTATAGTACAAATTAAATGTATATAATATGTATTTCTTTTATCTGGGTCCCATATTTTCAATAATATTGTCATGTTACTTGAGAATATGATGAATGTAACCGAAAAAAAATGAAGTGAAATTGTAGGTAAAAAAACAGGCTGGGTGAGGTGGCTCAGGCTTTTAATCCCAGTACTTTGGGAGGTTGGGGTGGGCGTATCACCTAAGATCGGAGGTTCAAGACCAGCCTGGCCAACATGGTGAAACCCTTTCTCTATAAAAATGCAACAACAACAACAAAAAATAGCTGGGTGTGGTGGTGTACACCTGTAATCCCAGCTAGTTGGGAGGCTGAGGTTGGCGATCACTTGAACCTGGGAAGTGGGGGCTGCAGTGAGCCAAGATGGTGCCACTGTACTTCGGCCTGGGCGACAGAGCAAAACTCTGTCTCAAAAAATAAAATAAAATTGTGTATAAAGAAATAAAATAATCCAATAGCAAGAGATTGTATGAGGGTCAGAGATATTTCCTATCACTAGGAAATAAAAGTCAAAACAATTATGTAATAGCAACTATAAAGGCCTTGCTCAGCATTAGATTAAAATTTGCTATCCCACTTGTCTCATTTTATAAGATAATTAAATTAGATTCAAACAATTGATCTAAACATTTTTTGGTGAAAAAAAAATAAACTACACATTCCCTCCTCTTTTGTTTCCAATTATTTTTAATGCATACTTAGATTTTTCTACATTATACCTAATTTCATCCTAAACATAAAAACCTAATAATACCTGTTTCTTTCTACTAATGGGAGAGAAAAACTTTTGAATTAGACACTTTTCTTTTACGAGGCGATTTCTATTTTCTTAACCAACACAGGGCATCTTAATTAGAGTAGATGGCAAAATTACTTTCATACTGAAAGCTGTGCTAAAAGCTATGATCTCTATTAGTCCATAAATATTACCAGGCAGCATGTGAGTTTCTAATAAAACCAAGATGATTTGAAAAAATTAAAACAAAATTGGAACGCAATATGTTTCAATATTCATTCTATGATAAAAATATTAAAATTCTAATGACTAGAAAATTGAGATATTCAGTATAACTTCTTCATGATGACATCTGTGCTTCCTGTGAAATATGTATCTTGTTCCTATCCTTAAGTCATGTAAGTGCACTACAATAAAAGTTCACTAGCTTGTGAACTATTCATTAGCTTCGATTATGACTATTTGTAATTCAAGAAAGATTTGGAATTAAGATACACAGAACTGCACTTTTTTTTTAAGTAACTGTTTTGAGACCAAAGCAAAATAATGCTCTCCAATAGAGAAACAAAGAATATTCTCCTTTAAAGGGGGAGAGAAGTTAGTCTGAAGTTCTGAACCAGAGAATTAACTTTCACTTCACCCAAGATGAAAGTAAACTACTTAATTGGTAAATTTCAGCGAACCTGAGAGCAAAATAGGCTTTATAATTTAATAAACTTTATCTGGTGGAAATGTTATTATGGCTGTATGAAACAGTTTCATCTGATAGTCATTATTTAAATATTTGAACATTTATTAGATTGTGTTTGTTTAAAAATATGTTTATCAATAGAGTTTTGAAGAAGGGTTTAGACTATGAAGTGCTCTGAATTTCTAGCTTTTTGCATGAGCACACAAGCGTTTTCATGGTTTCCCTTCTGCCCATTCCTAGTCTATTTGACTCTATCTCCAATATTGATTCAGTTTTGTCCATGCAAACTCTCTGCATGTATTGGAATATCTCATATTGTTTATCTGTCAATGCCTTTACACATACTGTTCCATCTGTATAAAAAGCATTTATTTCTTCCTCCTTCATTTAGAGGATATTTGTTCATATTTGACAGAACTGTCACCTCCTCCCATAACCCTTCCCAGAGTCCTAGGATACTATGACTCGCAAGGTTATTATAGCGTTCGCTACACACCACTATAAACCACTATCATAGTGATTGAAACTATTAATATTATTGCTTCTTCATTCCAGTGTCATCCTGGAAGATCAAGGATGTAATATTTATCCTTGACTCTGTGGAAAGTAGCACACAGTTTTATTGAGTAAATAAGTGAAGAATTAAAGCCATATGCCTAACGTCCCCAACAGTCAAATGACAACATAAGTTGAAAGCATATTACTGTGAAATATAGTAAAATATTTGTATCATAATATTTATTTATGTATTTATTCTCAGGATAACAGTATCTTCTTGATAGACTGCAACTAGAAAAATAACAGTGAGAAACAACCGTTCAAATAAACTCTGGCCTACTTCTTACCATATACCCATAACATGTATAGGATTATCAGATATCTCACCAGAATGATGCAAATTGTAAATGAAGTTTAAAAATCTTGAGAATATGAAATGCAAAGTTCATCCCCATTCATTGGTAGGAAGGTGATAGGAGCATATTCATTTTTAATTCTAAATACCATGCTAGGACATCTAGAAATAAAGAATTAAACTAAAATAGGAGTTATAAAAAAAGGAATGATGTTAACTATAACACTTAATATGTATATGTTGAAACTTAATTACCAGTGTGATAGTATTATGGGGTGGGCCTTTAGGAGGCTATTAAGTCAAGATGGCAGAGCCCTTATATATGAGATTAGGGCCCTTTAAAGGACTCGAGAGTGGATTTGCTCTCTGCTTCTCTTCTGCCTTAATGAAGGGAACATGACATTTGTTCCCTTCTCTTTGCTCGTCTGTCCCTTTCACCATGTATTTCTCCCTTCTGGAGGATGCAGCAACAAGGCGCCATCTTGGAAACACAGAGCAGCCCTCTATGCTTACTAGTAAAAAATGCAATACGCATACTCACACTATGAATTTAAAGAAGAAATGAAAGTAAAGGAAAATTGATGCAGAAAGAAATGTGTTATTTGTTTTAATCAGCACAGAAAACATAGACATGTTTTAATCAACACAGGAAACAGACACACAGTACCTCTAGTGAAAATTAATTCCTTTTGTTTTGTTTTTTTTTTTTTTTTTTTGGAGATGGAGTCTTGCTCTGTTTTGAGGCTGGAGTGCAGCGGTGTGATCTCGGCTCGCTGCAACCTTCTCCCAGGTTCAAGCCTCAGCTTCCTGAGTAGCTGGGATTACAGGCGCTTGCCACCGCACCCAGTTGATTCTTGTATTTTTGATAGAGATGGGGTTTCACCATGTTGCCCAAGGTGGTCTTGAAATCCTGAGCTCAGGCAATCCACCCACCTCAGCCTTCTAAAGTGCTAGAATTACAGGCATGAGCCACCACGTCCAGCCGAAAATTCTTAAAGCAAATGAAACCCACTTTTTATAAACTTTACCAAAAATAGTTTTTTTAAACCTGACTAGAAAATCTATATTGTGACCTTTATACCATTTTTACACATGCATATATAACCTAACATAAACAAATAAGCAGATTATTTTATAAACAACATCATTTTTTGATTATCTGCTTATTACATATTCATAAACAGTGCATACATAAAAATACCAGCTAAGGATGGCTAGCTGTATTTGTTGTTTCAAGTTGGTTAACATCCTTTTATCAATATTTAAAAATATATTCTAACCTCCTTGGAATAGCCTTTGAAATTTCTTCTCTGTACAAGTTCCTATTCAGATTCGTGACAACTCTTACTTCTCTCTTCCAATTCTCCTTCCCAGAAATAGGAAGAATTTTGCAAAGAAAATGTAGGTAACAGTTTTTATCCACCATTCATTCCCCTAACTTTTCAATACTTTTTTGTTTTGTTGTTGTTGTGGCTTTTTTATTTTTTTAATTTTGTGGGTATATAGTAGATGTATATATTTATGGAGTTCATGAGATGTTTTGAGGCAAGCATGCAATGTGAAATAAGCCCATCATGGAGAATGCAGGGTATCCATGTCATCAAGCATTTGCTCTTTGAGTTACAAAAAATCCAATTATACTCTTTCTTTTAAAAAGTAAATTAAGTTGTTATTGACTGTAGTCACCCTGTTGTGCTACCAAATAGTATAGGTTTTATTCATTCTTTCTATTTTTTTCTATCCATTAAGTATCCCTACCTCTGTTCCAGCCCCTCACTAACCTTCCCAGTCTCTGGAAACCCTCTTTCTACTATCTATGTCCATGAGTTTAATTGTTTTGATTTTTTGATTCAACAAATAAGTGAAAACATGCAATGTTTGTCTTTCTGTGCCTGGCTTATTTCACTTAACATAATGATCTTCAGTTCCATCCGTGTTGTTGCAAATGAGTGCATCTCATTCTTTTCAATGACTGAATAGTACACCATTGTGTGTATGTACCACATTTTCTTTATTCACTCATCTGTCGATAGACATTAAGGTTGCCTCCAAATCTTAGCTATTGTAAACAGTGCTGCAACAAACACAGGAATGCAGATATCTCTTCAATATACTGATTTCCTTTCTTTCAGGTATATACTCAGCAGCGGGATTGCTGGATCCTATGGAAGCTCAATTTTTGTTTTTTTGAGGAACCTCCACACTCGTCTCCATAGTGGTGGTAATCATTTATATTCCCAAACCACAGTGTACAAGGTTTCCCTTTTCTCCACATCCTTGTCAGCATTTGTTATTGCCTGCCTTTTGGACATAAACCATTTTAACTGGGGTGAGATGATATCTCATTGTAGTTTTGGTCTGCAGTTCTCTGATGATCAGTGATGTTGAGCACCTTTTCAATATGCCCATTTGCCCTTTGTATGTCTACTTCTGAGATACATCTATTCAAATCTTTTGCCCCCTTTTTTCATCAGATTATTAGATGTTTTCCTATAGAGTTGTTTGAGCTCCTTATATTATCTGGTTATTAATCCCTGGTCACATGGGTAGTTTGCAAATATTTTATCCCTTTCTGTGGGTTGTCTTTTACTTTGTTGATTGTTTCTTTTGCTGTGCAGAAGCTTTTAAACTTGAGGTGATCCCATTCATCCATTTTTGCTTTGGTTGTCTGTCTAATGGGGTATTGCTCAAGAAATGTTTGCCCAGACCAATGGCCTGGAGATTTTCCACAATGTTTTCTTGTAGTACTTTTATGGTTTGAGGTCTCAGATTTAAGGTTTTAATACATTTTGAGTTGATTTCTGTATATGGTGAGAAATAGGGGTCTAGTTTCATTCTTCATATGGATATTCAATTTTTCCAGCACCATTTATTGAAGAGATTGTCTTTTCCCCCATGTATGTTCTTGACACCTTTGTAAAAAATGAGTTCACTGCAATGTATGGATTTGTTTCTGGGTTGTCTATTCTGTTACATTGGTCCATGTGTCTTTTTTTATGCCAGTACCATGCTATTTGGTTACTGTAGTTCAGTAATATAATTGAAGTCAAGCGTTGAAGTCAAATCAAGTATTATCTCTCTCCTTAGTTCCAGTAATATTTGCTTTATATATCTGGGTGCTCCAGTGGTGTGTTCATATTTATTTAAAATTGTTATATCCTCTTGCTGAATTGATTCCTTTATCATTATACAGTGACCTTTGTTTCTTACTACAGTTTTTGTCTTGAAATCTGTTTTGTCTGATATAAGTATAGTGATTCCTGCTCTTTTTTGGTTTCCATTGGCATGGAATATCTTTTTCCCTCCTTTTCTTTTCAGTTTATGTGTGTCTTTAAAGGTGTAGCATGTTTCTTGTAGGCAACAGATCAATGGGTCTTGTTTTATTATCCATTCAACCAGTGTGTCTTTTGATTGGAGAGTTTAGTGTATTTACGTTCCATGTTATTAAGAACTTACTCTTATCATTTTGTTATTTGTTTTCTTGTTGTTTTGTGGTCTTCCCTTTCTTATTTCTTTCCTTCCCGTCTTGCTCGAGTGAAGATTTTCTCTGGTGATGTGAACTAGGTCCTTGCTTTTGTGTGTGTGTGTATCCATGTAATGTTTTTCAGTTTGAGGTTACTATGAGCCTTGCAAGTGTTATCTTACCACAATAATTTAAATACAATTATTTTACCGTAATAACAACTTAACACTATTTGCATAAATAAACAAGCAAAAAGAAAACCAATAAAAACTCTATGCTATAACTTGGTCCCATTGCTTTTGAGTTGTTTCTACTTACATCTTATTATACTGACTATCATGAAAATTTCTTGTACCTGTTATTTTTGATTGGTTTATTGTTTAGTCTTTCTCTTTGGGATAATAGTAGTTTACACACCAAATTTACAGTATTATAATATTCTGTTTCTTTCTGTGTACTTACCATTACCGGTGAGTTTCATACCTTCAGGTGATTATTTATTGCTTATTAATGTTCTTTTCTTTCTGATTGAAATATTTCCTTTAGTATTTCTTGTAAGACAGGACTGGTATTGATAAAATCCCTCAGTTTTTGTTCATCTGGAAAATTCTCTATTTCTCCTTCATGTTTGAAGGATATTTTCACTGGATATCCTATTCTAGGGTAGTTTTTTTTTTCTTTATCACTTTAAATATGTCATACCACTTTCTGCTGGCCTGTAAGGTTTCCGCTGCCAGATGCATTGGAGCTGTATTTTGTGTTATTTCCTTCTTTTCTCTTGCTGCTTTAGGTTGGTGAAAAAGTAATCACGGGTTTTGCCATTACTTTTAATGGCAAATAAGTAAAAGATTCTTTCTTTATCCTTGACCTTTGGGAGTTTAATTATTAAATGGCTTGAGTTTGTCTTCTTTGGGGTATACCTGCTTGGTGTTGCATAACCTTCGTGTACTTTGATATTAGTTTCTTCCTCTAGGTTTGGGAAGTTCTTTGTTATTATCCCTTTGAATAAACCTTCTACTCCAATGTCTTTTTCTATCTCCTCTTTAGGGCCAATATATCTTAGATTTGCCCTTTTGAGGCTTTTAGATTCTATGGATATATTTCATTGTTTTCCATTCTTTTTTCTTTTGCCTCCTCTGACTGTGTATTTTCAAACAGCCTGTCTTCAATCTCACTGATTCTTTCTTCTGCTTGGCCAATTCTGCTGTTAAAAGACATTGATATATTCTTCAGCATGCCCACTGCATTTTTTCAGCTACAGATTTTTCTACTTGATTCTTTTTAATTATTTCAATCTCTTTGTTAAATCTATCTGATAGAATTCTGAATTCCTTCTCTGTGTTATCTTGAATTTCCTTGAATTTCCTCAACACAGTTATTTTGAGTTCTCTGCCTGAAAGGTCACATATTTCTGTTTCTCCAGCATTGGTCCCTGGTGTCTTACTTAGTGCATTTGGTGAGGTTATGTTTTTCTGGGTGGTGTTGATACTAGTAGGTGCTCTTCAGTGTCTAGGCATTAAAGAGTTAGGTATTTATTGTAATATTCACTGTCTGGGCTTATTTTTAGCCATCCTTCTTGGGAAGGCTTTTGAGATATTTGAAAGAACTTGGTTGTTGTGATCTAAGCTGTATCTGCTTCAGGGGGCACCCCAAGTCCCATAATACTGTAGTCCTTGCGGACTCATAAAGGTACTGCCTTGATGGGCTTAAATAAGATCGGGAGAATTCTTTGGATTACCAGGCAGAGACCCTTGTTCTCTTCCCTTAACTTCTCCCAAACATACAGTATTTCCCCCTCTCTGTTTTGAGCCACCTAAAGTTGGAGGTGGAGTAACACAAGCACTCCTGTGGCCACCACCACTATGAGAAGCATTGAGTCAGAAGTAAAGTCAGGACAGTGTTAGGTCTTGCCCAAGGCCTGCTGTAACCACTCCCTAGCTACTGCCTATGTTCACTCAAGGCACTGGGGCTCTACATCAGCAAGTTGCAAAGCCAGCCAGACCTGTATCTTTCCCTTTAGGGCAGTGAGGTCCCCCAGGCCCTGATTGGGTCAAGGAGTGTCACACAGGAGTCAGGGACCAGTGTCTAAAACCTTTAGAAGTCTACCTGGTGGGCCGGGTGTTGTGGCTTATGCATGTAATCACATCACTTTGGGAGGCCAAGACAGGTGTATCACTTTAATCCAGGAATTCAAGACCAGCCTGAGCAACATGGCAAAACTCTGTTTCTACAACAAATACAAAAAATTGTTAGCCAGGTGTGGTGGCAGATACCTGTAGTCCCAGCTACTAAGGAGGCTGAGGTGAAAGGAGCGTTTCAGTCCAGGAGGTCCAGGCAGCAGTGAGCTGTAGTTGTGTCACTGCACTCCAGCCTGGGCAACAGAACAACATCCTGTCTTTAAATAAATAAATAAGTAAATAAGAAGTCTACCTGGTGTTCTATTGTATTACAGCTGAGCTGTCACTCAAACCACAGGGCACAATCCTTCCCACTCTTTCCTTGCATTTCCAAAGGCAGAGGAGCCTCACCACCCCTTGCACCACCACCCCAGGCCACAAGTAATATTGCCAGACAACCACTGATGTTCCCATAAGTCCCATGGGCTCTTAAGTCAGCTTGTTGTGAGTGCTGCCTGGGCTGGCACTCACTTTTAAGGGCAGTGGTCTCCCCTCTGTTCCACGGCAGGTCCAGAAATGCTGTGCAAGTATCATATCCTGGAATTGGGAACCCTAAGGGCCCTATGATGCTCTACCCCTCTGGTAGTGTTGGTACCTAAGGTGCAAGACAAAGTTCCCTTTACTTTCCCCTCTTTCATTTCAATATGAAATGAAAACCAAGTACTATGAGTGCTCACCTGATTTTTGGCTCTCATGAAGGTGTTTTTTTCTGTGTAGATAGTTGTTAACTGAGTGTTTTTACTGGGGAGATGATCAGTGGAGTCTTCTATTTCACCATGTTTCTCTGCCTCCTCCTCAATTTTCAATGTTTTTCTAAAGTATAAATGTACACAGAGATGAACTTTTTGGCTGAATGCCAAATGGATGAATCTAAAAATTAATATTTCTATAAAACCCAGGATGAAGACAGATATCATCATACAAAAAAATCAGAGACTAAAGAATAAAGTCGATGTTATATAAAACTTAACAATTACTAACACTGATAATCTATTACTAACACAGTAGTAGTTGATTGTTTTTTTCCAAAAAAAAGTTGACATTATAACAGAGAGACAATCATTTCTCAGATCTAGTAGATTCTAGAATGCTTCTCTCTTTCCTATACTGAATGTTCACAATTCTAAAAGAATGATGATTTTTTATCTGAGGTCAATTATGAAATGAATTATGTTTTTGGTTAGCTCTGCTTACATAGAATACTGCTTATGGTTATGCTGTCACCAAAGCATTATGATCTCCTTTCTCTTTCACAGTACCTGATTTACAAAAAGGCTGTTTTCTTTAAAGATAGGAATACGTAGCAATTCCCACAAAATTTACATTATCTAATAAATATTCTCCCGTCAAAATGGATGACATATCCTTCCAAAATATATTGAGCTAATATGTTCTAACATTTGTATAAATTGTCAACCTAATTTTCAGCAGATATTTGTATGAACTGTCAGCCTTGAGAATATTTTTCAATATTTTCAATTCCTTTTAAGTTAATTACTAATATTTTTGGTACAGAAAAGTATCAGTGATTGATGTCATAGTTAATTATTGCAACATTTTACTGCTCTATTATGAAATATGCATGTATACATCAATGATTGATATAATTTCAATATACAGTGCACACTGAAAAGTTATTTTTTATTCTATCATGAATCTTTACCTGTATTTGAAATGTATATTAATCAGATATTACAATAAATTTGAATGATAACATGATTTGTTTTTAATCACTGACATTGTTATGCGAGTTCAGTGATAAGAAGTATTAATTCTAAAGTATCAGTCTATTGTTGACCCTGCAAATGTTCAAGTAGGCAGTCAAAGGTTAAGACCACAGTTAAAGAATCATAGTTGCCAATCAATATCTCCGATATCTTAGTCACTAGACAGTGAACAAAACATTTACTTTAGGATGTACTTTAAGGGAAAAAGGAAGAAAATCAAGCAGTAGTCATGTAACTAACTCTACTCTAACATTTCCTAATCACACATAACATTTTCTTATCTTCGCTCTTCTTTTATACTTTTATCTAGCAGAAAGAAATCTCTACCCGTTTACTTACTAATGTGTTCCAAAAGCATGCCCTTCTTTGGGTGTGTATGTTTAAGTATATATCTCTCTTTCATGTACCATTACTGTGATCCTTTCTGCCAAATCATTTCATTTATTTCAAATAAATATAAGCTTAAATTAGCTCAACCACATAAACTATTTTCCTTGAATAGTTTACTTATACAATAATTGCGTAACTTTCAGTTTCTTAATTCGGTTGAAAAGTTCTACCATCTTTCGATTTCATACAGTCTTCCAAAGTTAATTCTAGGGTATTTTTATTAACATGTTTTCAACTTATAATCTACGTGCGGTTTAACTCAGTATTTTGCATGCAATGGTTTACCAAACTTTTTTTTCCAGAATATCACCATAAGAATTTATTGAATAAATCATGCATTCTTTGCCATTCAGCTGAAATATCGCCTCTTTCTTTTCTATTTGTGATCTCTCTATTTCATTAATTTACATGTTTATTCCTATGCAATAACTAAATCAATTTTATTAGAGTGGCTCTATAGTTTTGTATGATACATAGCGAAGTAATCCCCTATTTTCTCCCTTTTTATGTATCTGTTGGAATTATCATGAGCTTAAACATTTCTTTGTCATAACTAATATTTCTATTATATGAAAATAACCCTTCTGAGAATAGAGATTTATTGTCATGTGTTTACACCTTATTTTTAATTCTGTATAAGATTAAATATATTATTATATAGTTTATATTTCTTGTTAAACTTATACCTATATATTTTATACTTCTTTTGCTACTATGAATGAACTAAAGTCTTACTTTGTACGAAATTGGCTTGTATCCTTGTATACTTCAACACATTTTATTGTTAATTGTAATTTTTACTTGTATCTTTTGAGTTTTCTAGGTATACTATCATGACATTTGCAATTAAAAAAGCTAAACCATTACATATTTTCCTTTTCAATGTTTCTACAAAGTCTTTCATTTTCTTATCTTATTGAACTTCACTTTTATTGCAATCAATTTGAAACTTGCTTTATATCAGATGAAATTCTAATTTTATTGTAGCTGACTTAAAAGTATAATATCAAGAATATGTCTGTCCATCTCCATATATTTAATTCACATGTTTTTTATTGATTTTTCTAATTACAATGATTTTTTTTACTATATTTTTCAGTGAACAGGCTTAATTCTATTTAAGTAGATTCTTTCTCAGCTTCCTTTGCAGCTGTCACACAAAGGTAACTTGGAGTCTAGCAATCAGAAGCACCTTTGTAAGAATAAAATTTAGAAGTGGTTAATATGAACTAATGGCTCCTTGTAGGGAAACTGATCTTAAAAGTGCAATGGCTCAGTTTTGTCAATGCTGGAAGGGAAGTGCTTCTGACATTTCTGAATTTCATAGATGCTTAGAAGCAGTGACAGTGTAGTTTTCTGTTAAAAAGACTTCTCAGTGGTTAACATGATTCCTGGTAGGTAGGCTTTGTGCTCTGGCTCTCTCTTCTCCAGAGATGGTCAAACTATGACTCATTCTTAATAAATCTATTTCCTGTTTAAACTAGTCAGAAAGGATGCTGTTGCTCACACACCCAAAACTGTGCAGTATGCTTGGTCACAACGCAGGCTGCAGACATCTCTGAAGAATATGTGAATTGGCGATTGATTTTTCTGCAATGGTTTGGACTGGAAGCTGTAAGGATCCAGTTTATACCAGGGCATGGGAACACAGTAGTCCTTGACTGCAGTGGGCATTCAGTAAATTTTTACCTTGCTTATGAAAACCATGGTTTTGGCTTACTGAATAGTAGTAACACAGACCATTGTGAAGACAAGAAATACATATGAACAACTGAATTGAACAAATACTTCAAATAGTGCTGAGGAGTTTAAAATAAATAAGCTCAGAGTTTGAACTTCGTGGTTTCAAAATGGTCAGACTGGCTTAAAATAGCTTTTTACATCTTGTAATTGTAGAGATAATGTAACTAAAAATTGAATCCATCGTAGGAACCTGTGTGTTGCTGATCTGCGGTGGTTGAATCCAGAATTTCATGAGGTCTCTATGTAAAAATTAAGGTTTTTTTCTGTGAAAAACTGGGGCATAAGTTTGGAATCCGGCCAAGTGAGAGAAAGTAGATGACTCAAATAATTCCCAAATCCCTTAGGCCTCTCCTCTTCTCCTATTTTGTGAGGCTGTTTTGCCTTTGAATCCCTATAATGACTTTCCTTAAGGCAGATATCTTACAAGGAAAAGTCAATTCTCATATGCCATTTTTTTCCTAGTCCTCATTTTCTTTAGCTCCTGGGGGCCAATTACATGATGAAACCTTGAACAAGACTTATATGTCAAACAGAATTATAAGCATGTTTTTATTTATATCTGCCCTGACCTTGGAAATATACATGAGAATGAATACAATGAATTCAGGACCAGGAAGAAAGAATCAAGACTACAGATTGGTCTAAATTTTCTACTATCTGTACACTTGCCAGAGTCTCTGGATTCAGTAAGTAATTTTGAGTAGCTACAAATGGTTCTAATTTCTGTTGTCCTTGTAAACTGACACATTCTCAATGGTGTTCTAAATTAAATGAAGTGGAGATGATCACAATTCTGAGCATTATGTGTTATTATGTAAAGAGAGGACTCAAAAGACAGAGAAAGGAATGTCGGAGTGGATGACTTTTGTATAATCTGTCTGCTTGTCCCTATCTGTGAATTTGAGAATACCTGTGGGATAGCCTCTTCCCGAAGTAAGTGGGAAATCCATTCATCTGTAAAAGGGGTACTCCTTAACTTGAATAATTCTGAAAGGATGGTCCTTTGAGGGCCTTGAATGCAAGTCAGAAACTCAGCCCACAAACAAACCTCTTTCATTTTACTGTGGATATTGAGATACTGGGGCAACAGAGGCCAGCAGCAGTATTTAATTGTCAGAGAAAATAAAAAAGTTATTAATACAATAGTTATCACGGTTAGAGTGAAAACCAAATATTTTTGCCCATAGGGAGGTTTGGCAGTTGCCAGTCAATGTACAGTAAAAAATAGATAGATAGTTCATTAAGGTCCCAAAGAGCTGTATTAAAAAAACAAAACAAAACAAAACAAAACAAAACAAAAAACAGGTCATCTAACCATATAACCAGAGTTCCAACACGAGCTACTGCATTAAACAATTTCCCTCACAGGACACTCTAATTCCAGATAGCTTCCCTGCTCTGTCCTCGCCCTCCCCACCGCCAGTGGGAAAGAATCTCAGAACAGAATAGCTGCACTTTTCCATCACCTCTCCTCTTCCTTCCTTCAAACAACTCTTAGGTTTTGCTAATTTTTTGAACTTTCTGTTATAGAATATTATTAGCATGTTCCTCATGATAAGTTATATCTATGCGAAGAATCCTTATTTCACATTTAAAAACATATTCTCAGGTTAGCCGTATAGTCAATTTAGGGTCACTCTTTTACTTAAATTCTTAGTTGATCATAGCTTTTGATTTTGAGGCAAGAGTTAACATTTCCCTGATACGGAATTTGTCTTAGGGGAGTAACTTGGATTGTAATGATAATTATTTAGGTGTGTTTTAAATATCTGAAAGAATCGGTACCTTCTCTAAACAACAAAAATAAGTTGAGAAACTAGGAAAAAAGGATCTTATAAAAATTTTAATAAGATTTAAATCTATTATAAAATATATGTTATTGATAATCTGCAACCTCCTTTGTAAGAAAAATCCAACTCTGTAACACCCATGCATTTTTTGGTTTTGATTTGTTTTTTTTTTTTCTGGAACCAAGAGAGTGTGTGATGGCTTTAAAAATTTCAGGTGCCTATGGAATCTTGAAAATAGGAAATAGGAACCAAAGTGGTTTTCTAGAGTTTCCTCTGGGGTAGTGGGGATGACGACAGAGCAGTTAGAAGTCAGGACACAGGAAAGACTAGGGAGAAGATAAGGTCTAGTAAGAATTTTGTATACATGGGAAACACTACCAACTATGTATTGTGAGCTCCTGATTCCTCAAAAACAAAACAAAATAAAACAAAACAGACAGGATTTGTGTTATTCTGGAAAACAACAAATAAGCTGATGTTATTTAGTAGATAGTGCTCACAGATTAGGGCTCAGTTTGCATAGGGGTTATGCATGTCTGTATAAATATGATTGTGTAGTCACAAAATGTCATGTTTATGTCTGTTTAATCATGCAAGCCCTCTCACTTCTAATAAGATGGTTTTTAAATTTTAAGGATATAAAACACAGTGTGACTAAAATAACAATATTATGAATTGGAATTTATTTTTAAGTATTCATTTCTATCTTGGAAGTAATCTTAAATGTACATTTTCTATTATTTCAGTGTCTTATAGATAATCCTAAGTGTTTAAAAAATTAACTAAAGAGAAATCAAGAAGTATCCATATATTCCACATCAGGTTTCCTGATTCACCAATGCAGGACTTGCCCAAAATGGTTTTGTAATCCATCAGTCTTTTAAAAGAGGTTTTGCATAACTATAAATTTTCTATCCTACTATTAACAAAAAAAAATGTGGCTATACAGATTCAGTGCATTCATTAGACTAGAACAGGGGATGGAAAAATTTGTTAGGCAAAGTTAATTAGTGCGTCTTGGAGTTTTGCGAGAAGGGCACAGAGAGAAGTTTGTGACTCTACATAAAAAAGTCTGAAAAAGAATGGTAGGCTTGCAGCAAGCTAACATAACAGATTGAAGACAAAGGGCTAGAACAGTAGCTATCTATGTTTCCAGGTTTGATAAACTTTTCTGTCACCTGGAAGGGATGCCTAGGAGGTAGCTGTGCTCAAGTCGTCCTGACAAGAGCAGTCCAAGAGTCCTGCCTGCTAGGGTAGCCACCCACTGAGGCCTGTGGGATTGCATACAGCAGAGCTGAGGCACAGACTGGAGATACAGTGTATGCCCATCTTTTGCCCCACGGGAAGATGCTGGGAATGTGTCTCAGTCTTGGGAAAGAAGGGAACCCCCAAAGGACCCACAAAATGATCACATTAAATGGGAGTGAGGAGTATGAGCTGCTGAACACTTAACAAGCTGGAGGCACTTTTTTTTTTTTACAACTTTTTAATTATTACTTCAAAATGCAGTTATACGCAAAAAACAATGAAAATTAATTTAAATGTTGTACAAATATTAAAATACTATCTTCCCACCCACTGCAATGTATAGGATTCATATATATATATGCAAATCCAAACTGATAGAGTGACATCCTGCATAGTCAGTTACAGATATGTTTATGTTGTTTTAAAGCACCATGTGAATATGATTATGGGAAGAATTCCATGGTGGTGTGATGAAGCTAAGAAACCAGGGCAGAGTACAGAAGCTGTCATGCTACCTGGGTCCATCTCTGCTTCCTGCTTAGCAACCCCAGTGCTTCACCCCTGAATCTTCTCCAGCTAGCTCTGCTGTTGGGGACAGAGAGCTCAACTTTGGGAGTTTCATGCAAAATTCTACTACATTTTCAAATAGAAATTATGAGTTGCTTCCAAGGAAACTGAGCCTGCCTCCTTATCCTCTCTGTAGAACCAGGTACTGCACCACTCAAGGTGACCAGGTGAATGGGTCAAAAAGGAAATTGTTGGGTTTTTTGTTTGTTTGTTTTTCTCTAATCACGCTATCCTCTTTCCCTAAACGTCAAGAATCCAGAAGCTCTCTAGAACAAAGGTGGTAGGTGGAGCTCAGATGGTAAAATCTCAGACTAGCTTCCATTTTACACTGCTAACCTGCAGAATATTATATTGGGCTCCTTTAGGGGATGAGAAATACCTTACGTTGGATAAAATAAAAGTTTTGATATTATTTTATGCTCCGCTTTCTCATGCCTGAATTTGAATGTTTTATGCCAAAAAGTCAAATGGAACCTATGGTGTACATGATATATCATCCAGCAATAGCTTACAATGCAGTATTGTAGAAAAGCTGATGTTTGAATACTATTGCAACTCTCACATTCATGCAAGCTCAACAAGTGATATTTATTCCCATTTTCTTTCAAAATACTCAGTGTAGGAAATATCCACAAATCCATTAAAATATAAATTTAATCATCTTTGGAGTCTGAAAAACACGGTGCTGGATACCAGAATGGAAAAGGAAGGAAAAGTGAAGTGGGAGCAGAATGGCATAAAGAAGTAGTTAATTATAATCTTCATGGTGTAATTGCCTTCAGGGCTAATTAATTTTGTCTTGAGGTAAGGGTAAACAAATTGGAGTTTATTCCTGTGTGTTTCCGCATAGGTATAAGGAGGTATTGGGACATAATTGTAATATATTTTTTTTCCAAAAATGTCAAAGGATTACATGACTAAAGGTGATAGAAAACAGGGTGCTCCATTTGGAATTAAAGGGAAACTGAAAGTCATTGCTGCTTCTCTCTAAATCTTCTGAATTTATGTGTGAGCATTTTTGGAATTATAAACAATGGGAGAATTCAGGTTCTGAATGTAATATGAAAATTAGCATGCTCATCAGTTTGGGGAATTTATATGAGGATTCTCATATAAAGGAGGATAGAATTTATTGGAGAAATTTGAAAATGAGCTATATATATGTATATATAATATGTATACACACACATTTTTGCCTGCAGTTCTGGGGTGATTTGTAGGTGTTATACGTGTATAACTACTTAATAGTCAAACTGCAAAGTAGCTTTGTTATGATATTAAGAATTATTATTCTGAAATTTTTTTTCAATATTTTTTCTTTAGATAATATAATGAAATTTTGCCAAGCATCATTGGAAATTCTTTCTGAAGGACTAGAGGACAGCTGAACATAATATCAATGTGTACTAACAAGTAGAACATTTTGCAAACAGTATCAATAAATATATGGCATTAATTTCCCATTACTACACTGTAATGGATCCTAAATAGTTTGAGTTTTAACTTTTTACATAGAGAACACCCAACTGAGTGAGATTTATTTAATGGCATTTTTGGTACACTTTCCTCTATTGGAGTTTTTTCTTCAATTTTTGAGTACTACTGTCGCAAAACTACCCATAATTTACTGTCTATATTTTAGAGTCAGGAAATAAATATATAAGTAGAGACTAAAACTTTCAAAAAATATTGTTGTCACTGATATAGTTTGCTTGGTTACCTCTGTAATCAATAATTAAATAGTAGGTTTCAAACCTCATTGCTCATTGGAATCATTTGGGGAGTTTTTACAGATGCCTCAACTTCATAGAAATGGTCTGGGATGAAGTCAGAGGAATGGGTGTGTTAAAAAACTCTCCAGGACCGGGCACAGTGGCTCACGCCTGTAATCCCAACACTTTGGGAGGCCGAGGTGGGGGGATCACGAGGTCAGGAGATTGAGACCTTCCTGGTTAACACGGTGAAACCCCGTCTCTACTAAAAATACAAAAAAAAAAAACAAACAAACAAACAAAAAAAAAAACTAGCTGGGAGTGGTGGCGGGTGCCTGTAGTCCAGCTACTCTGGAGGCTGAAGCAGGAGAATGGTGTGAACCTGGGAGAGGCGGAGCTTGCAGTGAGCCGAAATCGCTCCAATGCACTCCAGCCTGGGTGACAGAGGGAGACTCCGTCTCAAAAACAAACAAACAAACAAACAAACACCCTCTCCAGGTGTTCCTAACTTGTGACCATTACATTAGAATAATACTTCAAGCTTGACTGTTACTACTGTTCACAGTTATTATTCTCTAGCGTTCACCTTTCTGCAATAAAGAACTTTCCTGTAACCTTTAGAATATATAATCTACTTGTTTTTGTGAATTTTTAAAGTATCCTTAAAAAATAGTTTGAGCATACTTTGAAAAGTGAAATAATGGATATTGCAATGGAGAAAAACTGCATTATATGAAATGTTCTGATTCAGTTCATATGGAGTATAAAGAAAAGATTTTGAAAGAGTGTTAGAAGATACTATAGAAGTGACCCAACCGGCCGGGCAAGGATTAAAGATGAATTACCTGGGATAAGTAAATGAATTTGACACTACTGAAGAAAAATGTGAAAGAGAAGAAAAATGTAGGGTTAAGAAAAGAGGCAACTATTTCCAAATAATATATTTGTGCTTGTATCCTATTTCAAATTATACTTTGTAAAATTTCTTCCAGTTTTAGATTGCGTATGTGGAGCCTTACATTTCCTTTGTGTGAAGAAGGCTAGATCTTTCTTTCCTTTGCACATTCTCTGTATTACTGTGTTTTTATGTATCCATGACAATCATCAGAACTTGTATTCCAAAACTGGTTCTGAGAATCTCATTCCAAGATTCAATCAGAATCAATGCACACAATAATACCATCACCACATCTTTTTGGTGCTGTATGTTTTACTTACATAATTTTAGCTATGACACATTTTAACCTTCTTTGAAGCTCAAAGTGGGCATGATGTTTGATTCTTTGTAATTTAGAGAAAATCATCTGGAAAATTTTTTAAAATAATGTGCTAGGTTATAATTTCTTGTGAGTAAAAAATGGGCAAGGCATGGACAAATTGGTGGCACTGTGTTTAAGCTATGACCTTAATGATGCTTGATAGCCTTGCTTAAAATATAAATTGAATAGGCACTGGGAAAACACGAAAGTGCCTGTGCAGGATGATGGCTGAACCCATGAGAGGAAACTAAATGGATCAAAGTTCAGCAAACTACTTAACTGAATAACAAACGCCATACCTGGTAAATTCCTTCCCTGGTAGGTCAGAAGAAATAATTTCAACTATCACATAAAGCACAAGATAAGAATATTAACAGAATAAACAGGCTGTCAAATCAGTAAACTTAACACATTTTTAATTAAAGTGTTTCTAAATATTTTTAAAGACTATAATCCACTACTCATCTTTTCTTAACAAGGAAGTTTGGTAAATCTGTCCTCATTAAGAAAAATTTCTGATTTAAAAAAATACAAAGTCCACAAGAAAATAGCAAACTGGAAAAATATGGTTAAAATATAGTGACAGCTAAATACTTGTTTTTCACATATAAGAACTAACAACAATCAATATATAACAGACATCAAATGGAGATTCATAGAAGAAATGGCACAGAAACATCAAGAGTTCAAAATCACCAATAAAAAAAGAAAGCAACTTAACATTTTATTTACTTATTTGTTTGTTTATGGGATGAAGTTTCACTCTCTCACCCAGGCTGGAGTACAGTGACAGAATCTCAGCTCACTGTAATCTCTGCCTACGGGGTTCAAGCAATTCTTCTTCCTCAGCCTCCTGAGTTGTTGGGATTACAGGAGTACACCACCATGCCCAGATAATGTTTGCAGTTTTAGTAGAGACGGGGTTTCATCATGTTGGCCTGGCTGGTTTTGAACTCCTGACCTCAAATGATCCGCCTGCCTTTATCATTTTAAAGAAGATTGAAAGTATTTATAATTCCAAGTGTTGTGTGGTAAAGAAAAAGAATGTTTAGTTGTAATAACTGAAAATGGGTGTACTTTGAAATTTCATTGTGTTTTGCAATTTATTTTATAACATATGATTAAAAGTTTTCACTTTTATGTAGTTTATTTAATTTTGTCTATCAGAATAATTTATATGCAAGAGTTATTTCATCACAATATCACGCATTCTTCTACTTTTTAAAAAAATAGTACACTTTGCAGTATGTTTCAGGTTAAGATTACAATATCTTAAATCCCCTGCCCCATCAAATAAACACATTCTTTAAAATCTTAATTCAAGAACAAAAAATCTTCTCTTGAAAATAACTTCGTCAAAGTTCTTGGAAAAAATGTTAATTTTTATTCTTTTTTTTTAAATTTTACTTTAAGTTCAGCATATGCAGAATGTGCAGGTTTGTTACATAGGTATTCATGTGCCATGGTGGTTTACTGCACCTATCAACCCCTCACCTAAGTTTAGCATTAGCTATTTGTCCTCATGCTCTCCCTCCCCTTGCCCCGACCCCCAACAGACCCCGGTGTGTGTTGTTCCCCTCCCTGTGTCCATGTGTTCTCATTGTTCAGCTCCCACTTATGAGTGAGAACATGCGGTGTTTGGTTTTCTGTTCCTGTGTTAGTTTGCTGAGGATGATGGCTTCCAGCTTTTCTTACTAATATTAAAGGCAACAGTGCTGCTATAGCTTGGATGTTTGTTTCCTACAAATCTCATGTTGAAATGTGCTTCTAATGTTGGAAATGGGGCCTGGTGGGAGATGATAGGGTCACGAGGGTGGATCTCTCATGAATGACTTGGTGTTTTCCTCACAGTAATAAGTGAGCACTCACGCTATCAGTTCATGTGAGAACTGGTTGTTTAAAGAACCTGGTACCTCCTCCCTTCTCTCTTGTACTTTCTTTCGCTACGTGACATGCCTTCTCACCCTTTGTCTTTCACCATGATTGTAAGCTTCCTGAGGCCCTCACCAGAAGCAGATATCAGCACTATTGTTCTTATACATTCTGCAGAATGGTGAGCGAAATAAACCTCTTTCCTGTACAAATTACCCAGTCTCAAGTATTCCTTTATAGTAATGTAAAATGGACTAACACAAGTGGCACTGATTATTGAATCAGCATTCAGCTGAGATAAGCAGTTCAATCCTAAAACTCTGCTTTCCTAAATATATACACCCTGTGCAAGTGCATCTTGACATGCTGGAGCTTATGATTTGAGTGGCAGATGTGAGAAAATAATTGGTCTTCATTCAAAATCAAAAACAGAATAGTGAAATACACACATTATAAGACTCAGTTAATTTGCTAATGACTTGCTCTGCTTGATTGTTTGAGCACAGTGAACAAGAAAGTTTATGGTATGTCGACCAGAAAAGAAATCTAAGGTAAAGACTCTTTAATCACTCACCTTGAAAAGTTGTAAAATTTATGAAAAATGTTTACATTCTGATGAGTCCAACTTCAAGAAATGTGAAAATTATCCAGTCCTAGCAATTTTACTAGAATAGTCTTGGTCAACATTAAAAAGTAAGTAATTCCAATATATAAACCAATGGAACAGAACAGAGGCCTCAGAAATAATGCCACACATCTACAACCATCTGGTTTTTGACAAACCTGACAAAAACAAGCAATGGGGAAAGGATTCCCTATTTAATAAATGGTGTTGGGAAAACTGGCTAGCCATATGCAGAAAACTGAAACTGGACCCCTTCCTTATGTCTTATACAAAAATTAACTCAAGATGGATTAAAGACTTAAAAGTAAGACCTAAAACCATAAAAACCCTAGAAAAAAACCCAGGCAATACCATTCAGGACATAGGACATAGGCAAGGGCAAAGACTTCATAACTAAAACACCAAAAACAATGACAACAAAAGCCAAAATAGGCAAATAGGATCTAATTAAACTAAAGAGCTTCTGCACAGCAAAAGAAACTATCATCAGAGTCAACATGAAATCTAGAGAATGGGAGAAAATTTTTGCAATCTATCCATCTGACGAAGGGCTAATTTCCAGAATCTACAAGAAACGTATACAAATTTACAAAAAAAAAAAAAAACAAAAACACCCCATCAAAACGTCGGCGAAGGATATGAACAGACACTTCTCAAAATAAGACAATTCTGCAGCCAACACACATCTGAAAAAAAAGTTTATCATCGCTGGTCATTAGAGAAATGCAAATCAAAACTGCAATGAGATATCATCTCACGCCAGTTAGAATGGCAATCATTAAAAAGTTAGGAAACAACAGATGCTGGAGAGTGTGGAGAAGTAGGAAAGCTTTTACACTGTTGGTGGGAGTGTAAATAGTTCAACCATTGTGGAAGACAGTGTGGCGATTTCTTAAGGATCTAGAACCAAAAATACCATTTGACCCAGCAATCCCATTACAGGTATATACCCAAAGGATTATAAATCATTCTCCTATAAAGACACATGCACAAGTATGTTTATTGCAGCACTGTTCACAATAGCGAAGACTTGGAACCAACCCAAATGCCCATCAAGGATAGACTGGATAACGAAAATGTGGCACATATACATCATGGAATACTATGCAGCCATAAAAGGATAAGTCCATGTCCTTTGCAGGGACATGGATGAAGCTGGAAACCATCATTCTCAGCAAACTAACACAGGAACAGGAAATCAAACAGCACATTTTTTCTCACTCCTAAGTAGGAGTTGAACAATGAGAACACACGGACACAGGGAGGGGAATATCACACACTGGAGCCTATCGAGGGGTGAGGGGCTAGGAGAGGAATACCATTAGGTGAAATATCTACTGTAGATGATGGTTTGATGGGTGAAGCAAACCACCATGGCACGTGTCTACCTATATAACAAAACCGCACGTTCTGCACATGTATCTCAGAACTTCAAGTTCTGAGTTTTCAAGTATAATTATTTTTTAAGTTACCTATTAAAGAAAACAAAACAAAACAAAGTAGGTAATTGTTTTACTTATCTTCTTTTCACTTTATTGTCTTTTCCTTATTTCTCACAAGTCCTGTACAGTCATGCTAAAGGAAAAATTTGAATTCATTTATACATCCTAAGATATTAAGGTCACTCTGCGGTATTCTTACTTTCTAGAAGGGTTCCCCTTAGGAGAAGAGAGAGAGAGAGAGGCAGGGAGAGAGAGAGATTAAACTTACTATATATGGGAATGATTTTTTCATCAGTGGGATTTAGATACTTTAGGATAGATATCAAAAATTATTCCAGAACGAACCTGTTACCTCTCCTGGTGCTGGTCTATCCGCAACTCTGCTAAGGTTCCTGTTTCCCAGCTCAGTAAATGGTTATCATCTCCCTTCCTGTTGTATAAACTAGACATCTGAAAGTCACTCTTGACATCTCTCTCCACTATGTCAAATCCAACTCCAAGTTGTATTGATTTTTATCACCCAAATATGTCTTACATAATTTCATTTCCATCCATCTCCACTCCCTCCACCCTTGTCCAGGTTACATTTTTTTCCCTCGATTTATTGAATAAACGAGTTTGGGCTCTTTTCAAGAGCGAATGAGCAAATTTAGCGTAACAATTTTAGGTAATATTCTGAAAGGAAAAAAAAAATTCTTAGAGAAGCAAAAATTCAAACTCTCCAAGTATGAATATTTGCCTAGTCTGCTTAGAGGAGTTAATCCCTTAGTACTAGGCTTCTTTTTATGACATGAAAAAAAAGAAATATTTCAGGTTATAATTTGATAAATCTAATAAAACTAAACTTTTTATTTTGTATCTACCTAATTAAAGTATCAACTAATCATAGTAGAGATGGTTTTTTAAAATCTAATTAAGTTTGCCCAAAGCCTTCTAAGAGAATTTATGATCCACAAAATATTTGTCTAGTAGCAAGCAATTTGGCAGCATTTCTAACTGTTTTGCAAAGATATTTTTACCCAAATGATTAAGAAATGTTTTATTTGGTACACTGCCCCATCCCTGTGGCCAGGTATAATAATCTCTGAAAATTTCATGGTTTAATCCTGTGTGCCGTTACATAAAATCTCATTTTATAACTTATAACTTTAATTGCCTCAGAGTAATAATATTGAGCACAATATATATGAGTATACTATTATATAATGTATATACATGTATTAGTATATAAGACTATACTTTTGAAATTTCTACGTGTGTGTTTGTGTTTGTGTGTGAATTTACTACTTTCTTTTTCGATCCCCAAAGTAGCTCTTTGGCATAGGTAGGTAGGACGGTAGGGACTATTATAACTCTGTATTTATGTATGAAAATATTAAGATTTTGAGAAATGTCTTGATTTGCCCTAGATCACAGAAAATGTAAAGGCTAAACCACTAAAAAATAAGCAGAAATCCATGTGAGCTCAGAATTGCTAATAAAATTCAATATAGGCCATTCTTGGAGCTTAGTGATTCTGTAACAGCCTTTAAATGAAGTCTCCGAAATCTTAAATTAAAAAAATCTAGTTACTAACAGAACAAATCAAGGCAACTTCTACTTTGCTCTTCAGAATACATTTTGAAGTATGTTTTTCTACATATAATTATTTTTAATGTGTGTGTATTATGAATTATACAAATCATGGGCTAATTGAGCTAACATTAACTTGTAATCTAGATATCTTAAGTATCTCTACCAATTTCTCACAGTTTAATGATAAATCTGTATTTGGTACTCCTTTTGGGTCTACTAATACCATCATTAGTTTCTTATACAAGTCAAGAACCACAAAACTAGGCAGGACAGAGTAGAGCAGCCTACCTTGTAAGAAGAGATACTGAGAATGTCCAATTGATAACTAAAATAAGTTACTTTTAAATCAATTTAATCTGATTTGATTTGATAAAATATATAAAGTTTCTGCCAGGTGCCACAGGGAGTAAACAATAAATAAAATATAATTGTTTCCATAAGTAAACTGTAATGCACAAGAAAGATAGCAAACATAAGGTGAAATGAGTTAAGTAGAATAACAGGGTTTAAGAAATTCATGAAAGTTCTATGAAATAAAAAAAAAAATCATTTCTTACTAAGGAAGTAGTTAGAGTTTAGGGTGGAATTTGAATTGTGCTAAAGGTTGTATGTAAAATTTTCCAGGAAAAAAATGGATGATAAGAAATATTGTAAATTAGGGGATTATGAGTCAATGATTATTTTGAAGACCTCTAAACATGTTTTTATGACTTAATTTTACAATATGTGGAAGTTTGGTGAAACTTAAGCCTAGGGAGTTAATTTGGGAAAGAGGAAAAATCTTTGAATATAATGCTAAGGAATTAAGATGTTTCAGCCAAGATTAGGGATTGAGAAAGGGTTGAGATTTGCAATGCCAATTCTGATTGATTGATAGTGACTGCACAGACTGTGCTGTTGAGAGGTCTTCTGAGCACCAGTGTGAGCTTAGTAATATGTCTGATCAGCAATCTCTTCTGAAAGAGGGATGGAGAAGGAATTTGCACCATGTCTAATCAATTAGTGTATTCAAAAGCCTGAATTAGGCAGGGGACAAGCATGAAATTGTTTTGTTTTCTCCCCATCGTTGCCTTTAACCATTCTGTATCAGTTTTCCCTTCCCTGCTCTTACAGACATCTAAGTAAGTCTTAGAGCTTTCCAGTAACTTTCCATTATAAGAACTTTGAGATTTTGTTCTCATTCTGATTTTAAAAAAGAGAAAAGGAAGTGCTTATACACTCCTGTTGGGAATGTAAATTAGTTCAGTCCTTGTGTAAAGCAGTTTGGAGATGTCTCAAAGAATTTAAAACAGAACTACCATTCAACTGGGCAATTCCATTACTGGGTATATGCCCAAAGGAATTTTTCTACCATAAAGACACATGCACACGTTTGTTTATTGCAGCACTACTCACAATAGTAAAAACATGGAATTAACCTAGATGCCCATCAATGATGGCCTGGTTAAAGAAAATGTGGTACATATAAACCATGGGATACTACATAGCCTTGAGAAAAGCATGAAATTCTATCCTTTACAGCAACATGAATGGAGCTGGAAGTCAATATCCTAAGCAAATTAACCCAGGAAGAGAAAAACAAATGCCACATGCTCTCGCTCGTAAGTGGGAGCTAAACATTGAGCACACATGGACATAAAGAAGGGAACAACAGACACTAGGGCCTACTTGAGGATAGAGGGTAGGAAGAAGGTAAGAAAAAACTATCAGGTACTATGCTTATTACCTAGGTTACAAAATAATCTGCACATCAGACCCCCGCGACAAGAAATTTACTCACGTACCAAAGTGGCACATGTACCCCCTGTACCTAAAATAAAAGTTGGAAAGAAAAAAAAAATCAGTTCCGGTCAAAAATCACTAACTTTTTATGCAACTCAACCTACTTCCACACGTTTTCTCTTCTCTGATCATCAGTCCCTTTGAATTGTCTTGCCAAGATTCTTTAAGCCTGCTAACTTTTCTGGCCCACAGCTTTTGTTCCACAGAGGACGGACTTGCCACAATGAATACTGCCTGATGTAGCCTGTCCCAGTGCTGACCCTCTCTCCACAAGTCTACTTTCTCTTAGGAACTTGTTTGCCCCCTTGCTTAAATAAGGGTAAATCTGGTTTGCTGTCTACTTTTTTTTTGTTTGTTTGAATTACTTTATAAGAAGCCCTTAAAAAGGGATTTGGGGGCAAATGGATCATGGAGGAGGTGAAGGTATGGCAATGGATTGTGACACAGAGAAGGCAAGCAGCTCACAGGGGTGGTTTATCTAACCAGTCGCTACTGTGGGCAATGAGCCATAGTCCCTTACACAGGGGATACTCTAGGAGCTAGTGGAAACCCTTACCTCAGACCTAGTTGATGCCAGGGACATATGTGAATGTATAGAGCAATTCCTTTCCATTATTGTTGAGCACAGTTCATTGTGAGGGTGTGTTCATTCCTAGATCCTTGTGACTGGCTGGCTACACAAGTGACAAAGCAAAGTAAGAGTAAGAAAAAGGTCTCAGACAAAGGAATGCAGGTGCTAGAAATAACACATTTAGTTGGTGCCTTCTAAAGTAATAATGGGAAAGGCATATGGATGAGGCACCAGCAACATCCGCTATACTGCTTGACCTCAAAGTCTATGAGGGACTCCTTTGTAGGCCCCTTTCCTTGGCTTGAGGAGTACTGCTCGTTAGGAAAGAGGAGAAAGCCTATAGAAAACTCCCCTAAATCCAGTAACTCCCAAAAATGTGGTCACTTCCAACAATTCTTTTCTTTGAATGTCTAATCTTTTGCTCACATTGACTGATGAGGTGACAGGCACAGGATACTTCTGGCCAAATGTCATAATGAATTGAAGACTTGATTTCTAATGTGGGACGTCCTTAGCATCTATAAAAATATGCACTTATGCCACAGCTTTCTGTAGTCCTCAAACATATTTACACATTTTTTTGCTTACAGTTTTATCAAAATATGGTTTTCATTCATATTCACAGTCAAATAATTTAGGTTCAAAAAAGTATTTTTGTTTCCAATAGCTTATTTGCAGGGTTACAAAATGGCAGATAAAATCTCAAGTAGAAGAAATACAGATCCAAGAATAGGGAAGACAAATCTTTGAAAACCTTAATATAAAACATTTATTTATTGCTTGATATTTAACCAAAAGTGACACCAGGAAAAAATACAAGCGCTCCAATGAATTTGATCTTGTATGTTTTTCTTCTTGTTTTGCAATAATTGTAATGCTTACAGTAACTTAAGTATGGAATTTAAAAATTACCCAGAATTATTTTCGATTTAAAAATGGAAATGATATCCAGGAGCTTTAACAACTTCAGTGTTCCAGCTTACCTAGAGAAATTTTAGTTAAATGTTTTATTTAACTTCTGTCAGCTGGGTATTTTTATATATAACTCATATTTTTGTCCAACTCCTCTTTATTCAGTTCCTGATGTTATGTCTTACATGATTATCTCCCACGCTAAATTTTAAATTTCATTAAGGGCAAGGATTGTCTTTTTAATGTTAGATTATCAGCTTCCCAACCAACACCCTCAAATTCCAGTACTCACAAAATGCTTCGCATAAAAGCTCTCTCTTTATACATTACTTTCAGCAAAAAATAAAAAATAAAAAATAACATCTGAAAGTTTGAAATACCATTCGTAAAGCGATCTGTCTTAACATCCTCATTCCCTTTTGCCCTTGAAACATTTGTGAAACATACAGTAAAACAAGCAACCAATCATTATTAAATTGAAGGCTATTCATTATAATCATTCCAATGTAGACATTATACACTATTTTATACGCATGCCCTTGTAAGTGGGCTTAATTTTATGCTCTTAAAATGATTAAAAGAAAAAATACTTTGGCATATAAAAGTTCAGCTCCTTTCCTATCAATAATATATTTAATTGTGCTAATCCTAAAGGGAGATGGTGGTGGCCAAAAATAGATGCTCTTTCTGGCACCTGTAACCTGCATTTAGCCCAATCAGGCCTATAATCCTGAGGGATTCCTAAAAAAAGAGGGAGAGCTTTCATTTAGCCTGATATATTTAATTTCATCAATTTTTAAATCAAATACTAGTAACGTTTTTCATCAAATATTAGTAATTCTATTAAGGTTTTAAAATGCTATAGAGTGTTTGAAATGATGTCCTACTTCAGTACCTTGTCTTTTGTGTGTGTGTGTGTGTGTGTTTTGTTTGTTTGTTTGTTTGTTTTGCTCCCTAATCATTTTACTTTTGAAAGAATAATTTAGGACTCCATAAAAAAAATTTATTGCAAAGAACCATGAGTAGAAATCAAAAACTCATAGGATGATCGGCTAAAAGCAGGAACTAGGCTGCTTTAAAAAAAAAAGTAATTAATAATATAATAATAATAATAGAGCTAACACCATTGAATGGTATTCTGTTCTGGGGATTTTTTAAGTGTACGACATACAGTCTCTCACTAAATCTTCCAAACAAATTTATAATGCAGATTCTATAATTCTTTTCATTTTACAGGGGTATTAAGAGCCTCTGCAGTTCAGTGACTTGGCTGATGTCCCTCAGCTGGTGAGCAATAGAGCTGAGATTTCAGCTTAGGTGATGTGATGGCAGAGACTCTCTTCTAAAACAGACTGCTAAATTATTTCAAAGAAAGAAAGACGTGTTACTGTAAAACTCTATGCTTGGATTTCTATTAGAAAAAAGTAAATATTGCATGTGTTTATTTTGAACAAATACAGTTTGTTGTGTAACAAGTATATTTTAATCCCATGATTGAAAATTAGATTGCCTATAATATTTGTCTTACTCGTTACTGAATTAAAATGTTTCTTTTCTTACTGTTAATTCAGGGATATAATCCTTCCATCTCTATGCCAGATTTGGCTCTTGGATTAATTCTACCAGCCCAGGGACTTCTAGCTTTATAAGGCAATAGCACCCAGCCTTAGAAATAATTTCCTCATTGGTAGATTGCTGTGGCTACTTGCTAAAGAGACAACTGAACATTTGGATATTGCAAAGTTTTGGACCCTATATTATATCTCCAAGTTTCAAAGGACAATAAAAACACGGAGTTGGCGTATTAAGCATCCTCACATGCCTTGTTCTAGGAAAGTCATCTTGGAATCTACTAAGAGAGTCTCTGTTTTCTTTTTCTGTCCTCCACCTTGTTCCCTCCTTCTTGTTCTCCCTCCCTATCTACAACTCTGTTTCATTTCTTCTCTCTCTAGCATCTAGATATCTTTTCTATTTATTTTCCTTCAGTATTATGGTTCAACAACACTTACTACTTTAAGAGGTGGAAGAATGAAACATATTTTGTTCCATCCCTCAAAAAAGAGCTAAGCATAAATTTTAATACATGTATTTCTGCCCTTGATTGCTAAAGTTCCATGAAAATTAGTCCATGGAATAGAAAAAAAAAAAAAAAAAAAAAAAAAAGCTCTCTAATCTCAAAATGTTTATGCTATTTTCCAAACCTACGTGATACAAAAGGTTTTACACGTATTTGTGTTATATGTTCAAAGGTTTAAATGGTATCCAAAAGAGTACATGCAGTTAGAGATAAAATTTGTCTGATACTGTATCAGACAAATTTTATACTAGATCTGCTGTAGTTATGATGCATAATGCAACATAATGGATTTAAAAATAGCAATTTCTTACCTCTCTTGGTTTCTGTAAGTCAGCAGTTCAGACAAGGCAACCAGGGACCACTTATCTCTCCTCCATGATGAATAGGAGTTAGAGGTCTGATGTGAAGCCCTGTGTGGGGCTGCAATCATTTGAGGACTCGCATTTCTGGTGGTTTATGCTGGCTGGGGACCTTGGTTCTTCTCCATGCTCACAGGCCTTCCAAGAGGTCTCTCTCTGTAGTTTCTCATAACTTCTTTTCAGCATGGTGGCTGAGTGCAAAGGTGAACATCCAGACAGGAACAGGAGGAACCACATTACCATGTGAGCTCCAGCCTCAGAAAGCACACAGCATCCTGCCCACCATGTGCTTGTGGGTGAGGCAGCCACAAGTCTCATCCAAGTTCACAGAAAGGGCAAATGGATTTCTCCTCTGGATGGGAAGGGGCCAAGGTTCCAGAGGAGCATGGGAGGCCAGAAATACTGATGTGCAATTTTGAAAAATGCAATGTGTCCAAGAATTTTTTTATGTTCTTCATGTGTACGTAAACTATACAAGCAACACGTTAACATTGTTTTTCTTTTGTAGGTGGAATTCATGCTTTGAAATATATTTTATTTTTATTTTAGTATATACATTCAAAGATAATGACCATGAATTGTCTTTTTAATAAAAACAAGAAAGAAAAAAGAAAACGGCAGATGCTTCCTTCTCCTCTTTAAGCTACAGGAAAAGAAAAATAAGCAAACAAAGCTCAGGACCAAGAGAGAAGCTCTTGCAACAATTGAACGTCACTCTCTAATTTTTTCCTGTGATATCTTTGTATTGTACTGCTGCTAGAATCAGCATAAGTTTCCTTGTAACCATTGACCCAAACGTTTCCAAAGCATCTGAGGTATTATTTCACACCTATCTACCTCCACCTCCATCTTTAGGGAAGGGAAGGAAGGAAGGTTCCAAATGCAGAAGATTCAGGAACTAAGCACAATATGTAAGCTTGACCTTGATAATTTCTATTGAGGTATCTCAGAAAAAAATTTGTAAACATTATGGAGAATAAATATATGCAAAAATATCAAAGACAAATGTACTAACCTACTTTTTCATTACTGAGTCATCTAATATCACTTTAAGTTTTTTTAAAATTTTTGTTTATTGCTTTCAAGTTTTTGTGTCATTGATCAGTGATCACTCTCATGACTTATACAATAAATTTAATATATGTAACATATCTTCTAATTTCTTTGTAGCTTCAAATTGATCATCTTATTCTAAGAAGGATGCCAACTATTAGCATCTATATAGCACTTTTCTTATGTAGAAAATGATTTTATACATGTATACAATTTTTTCTTTCAGAAATTCCATCAAAAGAAAAGTAATGCAGGGTTAACCTTCCTTGTCTTCAGAAGAAGGAAAAGACCTTAAATTGCTTGCCCAGTAGTTATAGAAGATAAAACTTTTAAAACCAAGACATTCTACTTGTACTAAAGAAGAAAGGATTATTTTAGACCTAAAATAGCTTTGTTTTCCCCTTTGTTCAAGATGTAATGGCCAGGAGTAAAAACATAAAAGTCAATATGTTTACATATCCTAGATGCATAATCTCAAGAATGAACACTCTTAAGATGGTATCTCAATACCTTTTTTCATGTTATTCATGCCATTGCCAATAAAAAGTCTTATTTTTCCAGTCTCATACTTGACTGATTCAAAGAATCTTGGAATGTGGACACATGTCATGTACCTATCCCCTCTCATACTCTTTGCATATTGAAGTAAGGCAAAACACTCCATATTAGTTCCGATGAATATTGCTAGTGGAAATTGACAGACTGCTTAAACTACTTCTTACCTTCAAAATGGCCCTGGCTGAGAGAGTGGTACCCTTGGATCACTAATTAACCATAATCATTATTAGTGTGGCTATTGCTTTAAAACTATTTCTAAGCTTACCAGTTATTTTCAGGTTCTGTGCTCCCCTTCTCCTGCCCACTTGATTGGTTTTAAATTGCAACTGTCGACTGCAGCTTTCTATAGCACTTACTCATGACTGCTCCAGCTTTCAACTTTCTCTTTCCATTCAAACAGCTAAATTGGAAGTGTGTAGTGCTTGATTTATATTTAGATGTATTTTTTAAATGAAGAGTTAAAAGTTAAAAGTCTGCACAGCTGCAGGAAACATTATTGAAAGTCCTTTAAAATCATTATGTAGACTCACTGAAATGGTCGCTACAAATGCACATTATAAAATCGGCCTTTTAGCTGTTAGCATTTCATTTGAGTTTGTACTATTTTCCCTTGCTATTGTCAGTATTTAATGGTAATCGTTTAGTATCATAAAGCTAGACATGTTTCTCTACATAAGAATAATGACGGCATGTATAGAAAAATAAGTGGGCAAAGAAGAAAGTTTTAAAATGCAGCGGAGGATTGAGGGTAAGGAGTGCATCAAAATTAGTTTGTAGCAATATTGGAACAAACTGGCTCAAACAGTAAGTACATTTACTGTTTTAGGAAAGTGAAAGTCCAAACGGAGTGTGGGATTCAGGGTGGATTGTGTAGTGTCTCATGTGTGACATCATGGATCTAGACTCGTCCTTTGTCTCCCAATTCTGTCACCTTCAGCATCAGTTCTGTTCAGGGCTGGTTATCTTAGTGGGAGTAAAAAGGTGGTAGGAATCTGCAAAGCTGTTTGGATGCTTGTTACCTTTCTCATATTGAGCAAGAGAGGGAGGAAGTAAGGTGTGGAGATGGAGAAAGGCTGAGAAAGAGAAGAGAAGGGTTGCAGAAAAGAGACGAGAGAGGCAGGTGGACAGAGGGGAAAGAGAAAGAAGGGGAGATACAGGGAGAGGGAGAGCATGACAACAAGAGAGGCGCTCTCAAAAATCACTTTGGGCCAATAACTTTCAGGTAGTAGATCAGGAATCCTGTGCTGATTAGCTCAATCAGATATTCTAACCAGTAACTGGTAAGAATGATGGCCAACTGTAATTGGAACGGACCATCAGAAAAGAAATTTCCCTGGAGCTGCAAATTAACTCAGCTTCTCCTGAGGCTCTTGGAGTTCATGAGACTTCAGTGGATTCCTGGACAAGTTTAGGGCCCTTTTAGAAAGAACGAGGATGAAATAGATATTGTATGAGAACCAAAAGCGTCTGCTCTGTGTAGGCAGGTTTAGAAATCATGAAGTAAGAGTTAGCCATGAACAGAAGAACTTGACCTTTTTTCCAATGTTCAGTTCATACTTACGAATATCTCACTGAAAATAATTCAAATAAATTATAGATTATAAAACAAGGTACAGTAAAGTGAGTATATTTTAAACCATTCTTACTTCCTTCTTTTTCTCTCATTCGAGACCCTTGGGGGAACTGTTGCAATTTACTACTTTTATCGAAAGAGAATATCAGAAGATTTCTTTTTCCACCAGGAAGAACTGCAACTACTATATTATTATTTTCCCATTCTACTCTATGAAATATAATTCCCATATTGTCAAAAAATAAATATATTAATTCATGTAACCTATACTTGATAAATGCCTGCTATGGCATTTACCTAGGCTAAGTAGGTGTCTTGCAAACTATAAAAATGAGACTGAAAGGGGTTTTTTCCCCAAGCTATTTGCGGTATAATCAAAGAAATAGGACACTTGCATAAATAACTCCAGTGCCAGTTAGAAAATACATGCCATTAGAGAAGCACAGATAGTGGGAAATGGGAAATGTCTTTTTCCCAGGAAGATTATCAGTTATGTGAATATTCCAAAGCAAATTTCAATTTCCAGTTCTTGTAGAAATTATTACTAGCTCTTCTTATGTTATCATTATTTATGTCATTATCAGCAACTCTGCTCACTCTTATCATATGCTAGTTTTACCTGCTTTGGAGTCACAATAGAAGGACTTTTACAACAAAGCATTTAATTACTTCTTTGCCTCTGGGGATGTTATGAGCTAAGATATTAAGCTAAGATGGTGCCTATGTGCTCAGCCTCAAAAATAGTTGTCACCTCTACTCTGTCTGTAACCTCTGAAATAAACAATAGTCTGTTAATGCAGTAAAGTGATCCAATCACTATTTTAAGACTTGGTCCGTGATTTTCTTTGTTTGTTTAAAATTCTAATGTTGTATATTTCAAAATAGATAGAACAGTGATTTTTTTAAAAAAATTTACAACAGTCCTAAGTTGTGGAAAGTTTAGAATAAACTGACTCAAAATTTTGACTGGAGTTACTCATGAATTATAACACTAGATGCTGGTTTGAACTAGTGTAAACAATTATGGTACATACAGAATGAAATTCTCAGAGGGGAAGTAAATAACAGCAAGGTAGTTAGTAAAAGTAGGCACTTTTTCAGCTACTGCAAATTGAGATCATTGTGAATATGTTTTTATAATTCATTTTGAGTGTGTTTGATTATTTGAAGTACTATAACATCACAAAACAGACAAAAAAGATTTGTTCTTCAATCCCAATTCTACCACTTACTAGCTATATTACATTTATAATTGTATTTTTTATCTGTGTCTGAATTTTATTGTCATCTGTAAAATGAGAGGGTTCAACCACTCAATTCCTAATATCTTCCTTTCATGTCTAAATTTTACAGTGAAATATTAGAACATTATCAAATATAAATGTAGATCACAAAATATGTGTGAAAATTATGTTCACATTATTTTTATTTATCTGCATAGGAATTTTCATATATTAATATGGGTAATTGAGACTTGGCTGCTTTCAATTTGGCACTAATAATGTATTTACATAGGAGGAAATTAAGTGGTTTTCAGCTTTTTCAATGTGTCAGTTCCTGGGAACGTTGCCTGCACTGTCATTTAATTTTCAAGTAACCCTTCAAGGTAGATATTGCAATCTCATAAGGAAAGATGAACAATACAGCACAGAGTTAAAATTATTTGTCCAAGGTCATGCAACTAGTAAATTGTGGATGTGGGATATGAAGCCAGGTCTGTCTATGCTTGTTTCCGGACATTCAAATGATCTGCATAATTTGTTGAAAAGGCCCTGTTGATCATACAGCATTTTTAATGGAAGTTAAAAAGTATATATTCCCTTTTTTAAGAATCGTATGTTTATATATCATACAAAAATGATACTTGCTAAAAGTTGAGCAATTTTAGATTGCCCAAAGAATTTAAGAAGGATAGATTTAGACAGTGTAGAATAATCAGTCTTCTACTTCCTTTGTAGAAAGGAAGACATTTCTCCCCTCTAAGGCTCCAGAGAATGCTTTGAAGTGTGCTACTAGGTGTAATGGGGAAAATCTGGCCGTAGCTTCCATTTATATAAAGAGAGTTTTTATTTTAAAAGCACTTTCACATGCATTATGTAAATATTCAGTAATGAATATTTAATCCAAAGGCACCTGAGCCTCATCTATATTTTTATGGGGCATAATTTAAGCAACTTTTAGTCTCCCAATATCTCTGCCCTCTGAGGAACCCCACTTATAATAGCCCGTTAAAAACCAGATTTAATAAATGCCCAATATCAATTCACCTTGCATAGAAATAAAACACTTCATTCCAAAATACAACTTATTACAAATAGTTTTCATAGAGTCAGTGGGCAGCACGGTAATGCAATGGAAACCATGCACTGCAGGACACAGAGCAACCTAGTCTGTGGGGCTAAAATTGCTCAAGATTAAAATTAAAACAATAAACTTCAGCTTAGATGTGTCTTCATTACTAAAGCATTGGGTCATTTACTTTAACAATGCCAACTTACTTTCACTCTCACATTCCGTTTAATTAGTAAAGGAAGTAATATGCAAGAGCACACCTCATGGTGTCCCATTACCTTGAAGAGATGTTTTTTCTGTTCCTAAAAATAACATGTCCAACTTGTAAACTCTCTGTAGAATGAAAAGGTATCTCAATGGAAAGACAACGTACAAAGACCAAATTAAAATGGCTACCAACTTCTTTAAAAAATGTGCTTGGAATGAGAATAAAACATGTATGGCCTACATTTTATATGTAACTCTGTGTAAAAAAATGCATAGTCTCAAGTAGTTATATAAAAGTCATGTTGTCCAGAAATAGTGACCAGATGGTGAAGGAAATCTGAAGAACAATACTCAATAATTACTTGTAAATAAAAAAAGAAATCATCCAAGCTTTATTACATGTCGTTCAAATTTTCATATAACAATGTTGAAATTGTACCCTTATAAAAGGTATCTTTAGAGTTGTAGCATTTCTATCCTGTGATTTTCCTTGAAACTAACGGAAACAGTACATATTCAGTCTGGTAAACTGTCAGATTAGTTAATGACAGCGGATGGAACAATTTAGCATATACTTCACTTCCAAGTATTTTGAAATAGTAGTGGAAAGGGAATCTGACATGTATTAGATGTGTTTACCAAACCCTTGGCGTGACCTGGCAGATTGGAAGTCATTATACAACATTTTAAAAATAAATAATCTTAAAGGTAGTACACAATTTATTTCGGTTAACACAATGGAGAGTTTAAACAGCAGATTGTATAAGCAGGACTCATTAAGTGCAATCATAAAGAAAGTTTACTTGTCTTCCTTGTTTATTCAGGGGTATACTTTCTCCCTGCCCCCAGATCATAACACAGATAGGCCCATATATATTCTATTCACACATAGGTAAGGAGTGTTCTGTGATCACATTAAGTCAGCAAACAAGCTCTGCTACATAGAAATTGGAATGTCCAGTCCAGTTTAGTTTTATTTCCCCCCACTCCCTCAGCTAGAGTCTGCTTTGTGCAGGAAACGTAAGGCAGGGATGGGGCTTGGTTGACATCTTTCTCTACTGCTTCTCCCTCAAGCTGTTACCTCCATTTCTTCCTGGCCCATTTGTGTTTGGAGTGAAGAGCAGGGAAGAGAAGTAAAGGGAACAGGAAAGCATTGGGTCTGGGGCCTCATAGGTGTTTAAAGCTGATCTGCCATTTGCTTTCAGTCTCTTGATGCATTTGATGCACACACTCTTCCAGTACAATTCATACCTTTTCTGTTGCTCCTGTGGGGCCAGAAATTTCTGTAGCCTTTCTTTGTACAGTCACAAGGTGAAGCTCATTCAGACTTTTTGGTGCTTTTGACACAAACATGGTCAGTGGAAACATGCACTCATGTTTTGCTTTTGCTAACTCTGAGAGTACAGGTGGCTTGCAGAGCAGCCACTTTTCCTCAGCACGTCCTTAGCAGCATTCCAGTATCTGTGCCACACTTCCAGTTTCTCCAGTTTCATTTAGACCACTATTCATTGCATCATCACTCATGTCAAAGATCAGGAAACACATATTAAGGTCCCCAAGTATTTTCTTGAAGCCCTACTCTTAGCTTGAAAAGACAAGTGACATAAATCTCATCCCTTCCCACTTAGGTTGAAGTTGGAGGTAGCGGGGAGAATAAACATCACACTGTATCTTTAAGAAATTTTCTATCTCCAAATATGCCCCAATCTCCACATTCTGGGTAATTTTTTTACATCCTGGATTTGAGTGAAAGTTTTAATAGTCACCTTATTAGTTTTCAGCCTCCAACTTTTAAATTTTTATAGGGTATACTCCTCTGGAATTAACTTCTATTGTCCTCGTGTCTGAGCCAAAAGTGAGAGAGGAAGAATACCATTATAACATCCTATTACAGGTGTTCCAGTACTTTTCTCCTTGAAGCTGTCTGCACAACACTATTATGCAGAAATTGCTCGAAAAAAATGATAATACAGACTCTGATTTGTCCCACAGAGTATTAGGAAGAGAATATTTAGAAACTAATTACACATTGGCATTTTAAAAATCATCTCAATATTTAGGTTTTGGTAGATAAAGCATAAGTACTGGCCACAATTGCAGTCATTGCTTTAACCTCTGCATTGATGATATCCAGCTAGATTCTTCCCCTCAGTGATACAAAAATCCCAACTAACTGCATACATTTTAATTTGTGCTAAATTTTGCAAGAAAAACTTAACTTGTTTTACATGTTTTTCTACGTAATACTAAATTGGAAAATTGAAAGAAGAAATTAAAAATACGTCATTGCAGAAATATCTGCATTTATAGCTAATTTCTAATTTGTGTTCAGATGCTTCACACTGAATCAATACATTAGCATTTTTCTCCCCTCAAGGATAGCAAAGAGACAAAACGACAAAATTCAAGGGAGTACTTTAGTATTTTACATCATGAGCAAATCATTATGTGTAAATATCCCTACATAACCAGTTGGATTTTCATCATGAACCTTTGGTCAAGATTTTATATTGATTATTCACTGCTTTATTAACAATCTGCTCAGAGATTGGAAGAGAGTTGTATTGTTGAAGAAATACTTGAAAATTGCCAACAGTGCAGTCTCAAGGAGAAAGTAGAGGTGAAAATATCTGAAAAACACTGTAGAGACATGAGAGAAGAGTCAATAAAATACCTACTAGGCTTACAATGAAAATGGAAAGAAATACAAAGAAGGCAAAATCTGTAACATACTTGTGTTTTCTTCTGTACAATAAATAAATAAAATGTCATCAATGGCTATAAAATTTATAAATGTGGCCGGGCGCGGTGACTCACGCCTGTAATCTCAGCACTTTGGGAGGCCGAGGGTGGCAGATCATGAGGTCAGGAGATTGAGACCATCCTGGCTAACAACATGAAACCCTGTCTCTACTAAAAATACAAAAATTAGTTGGGCATGGTGGCGGGCGCCTGTAGTCCCAGCTACTCGAGAGGCTGAGGCAGGAGAATGGCGTGAACCCAGGAAGCGGAGCTTACAGTGAGCCAAGATTGCGCCACTGCACTCCAGCCTGGGTGACAGAGTGAGACTCTGTCTCAAAAAAAAGAAAAAAAAAAAGTTATAAATGTGATACAGATTTCTTATACAATTAGACCTAAGGCATTTGTGTCTTGATATAGTTCAATCATATCCTAAAATTTTCAGAAAAAGACAAATAAGTATAAGGCCAATATTAAATTATTTTTCAGGCTAAGTTTCAAAAGGCAAAAGTGTATCACTCAGTTCTCCAACTTCTAATTCCTGGGCAAATCTGTAGGTTTATGTTCCTGGGGAAAGCTCAGCAGTTACTTCCTGAAAAGAAAAGGAAATACTGCCTATACTGCCTATACTGCCTGCCTTAGTTCCTAAAACAATTCTCCTTTCCATAATTACAAGGTCAGCTACCCTTTTCTCACTCCTGAATTGCAATCTCTCTACTCAGGTCAGCCTGGCAGCAGCAGAAGCTATTATTAACTGAATGTTTATATGTACTAGATAGTATATAAACTGTGTAATGTACATTTTCTAACCAAAATCTACTTTACACTTTTAGGAGTAGGTTTTGTAATTCCCATTAATATGTAGGGAAAATCAAGAATGAGGGATTAAATTTCTTTCTCAAATTATTTTAGCTCATAAGCAAAGGAGTCAACAGACAAATCAAGGGTGCATTTACGCAGACACTTTTTTGTGCTATGTGATGCTGCCTGCCTAAATGGCTTTATATAAATGTGATGCTGTATAGAAGATGCTAAATATGCTACCAGCCACATAGGTCAGAAACAGAACCTCTCCTGACTCTTAGAACTAGATTTCCTTTCTTGTTATATGGTCAGGTGACAAAAGGTTCCTGGCCTATAATCCTGCTATATTATCTTTCCCAAATAGCTTTTTGTATGTAATTTTTGCCACCTAATAAATAAGTCCACATACAAATATACCTACACACACATACACACACACAGACACATATGGTAACTGATCATTTACTCTTGGTAAGCACTAAAATAAGCATATAAATATGAGTAACACAGAATTCCTGTCTCTAAGAGCCTATGGTTTAGCTTGAAGACAAGATGGATTGCAATACAACTGGGCAAGTGCAGTGACAAAGAGATGAAAAAACAATATTTGGGTGTACAAGGATAGAATGATTTCCTCCTCTGTCTGTAGAAATTGGAGAATGAAGAGGCGCTTCTGCACAGCAGATATTTCCTCCATGGTGTTACTTACATCACAATCAATCACATTTATTACTCCATTTTTATTACTTGCTTATCCAAATAATCCATTCATTTAAACAGCTATGCCAGTAAGCATTCTCGCCATCTTGCAAGCATCTAATGAATAAGCCTTGAATGACTAAGCAAAAGCCTATGGCTTGGCTTTGTTTGAGAAGGGAAAGCCTACAATGATCTAGTTACTAACCTTAAGAAACTTAAGAGCAAACTGTAAGCAAACAAATAAAACAATGAAATGCAGAAAGTGATAAATGTCCTAAGTACTGTGATAAGTGGCATAAGAAATAGAAGTGAGTGGCTCGTTTTAAGTCACAATAGTTTTCATTGAACTGCAAGGCTGTATTAAAGTGAGCAACTCCCTCTTTTACTGTCTTGATTCTCCTGTTGCATAATCAATGATGTAGCAAGCTTATTGTTATTCAGATAGGTACCAAAAATTAATGTTTGGAATCAGAGTCATTTCTGAAATGAGATTGAAACAGGTTTGTAACTGCCATTACCTCATCAGCATTTAGCGTCTCTTCTGAAGGACAGGAGAGTATGGAAGAAAGGAATCAGATTTAGGAAAAGTGGAGATAAAAGAAAGGCCAAAGAAAAGGAATTTTTTTCATTATACTATGGACTTTAATGGATCTCTCTTGTCAGTCTAATTTGTAAAGATCAATGGCTTCTGTTGAACTGCAGTCTAGGCTTCCGTATCTCCTTTTAATTCATCTACTCAGCACATGCTTTCCCTTTTGAAAGATAAGAGCATGAGGGAGTTTTTTAGATATTTTTACTAGTCTTTTTTTTTTTCTTTTGAGCTATTAAATAACCTAAAATGTATATGGTAATGAAAGCTTCCTATCAAGGAACAGAATTTGAAAGCCATCAGTTGAAATACTGTCAAAACACAAGCAGACTACTGTTTATCAGAGTACCTTTAAGTTGTGTTTACAAGTTGCCAAACATGTGAAGGAAAAATGAGAAGTGGAGCCAAATTTTCAGAAATCTCTTAATAGCTAGCTGTAAAAACTATATCCCAATTGACTCAATTTTCACAATTTATCCAGATGGATTTTGTGTTTTTAAAAAAGCTAGCTGGGTGTGGTGGCTCACGCCTGTAATCCCACCACTTTGGGAGGCTGAGGCGGGTGGATCACGAGGTCAGGAGTTCAAGACCAGCCTGGCCAACATGTTGCAACCCCGTCTCTACTAAAAATACAAAAACTAGCTGAGCATGGTGGTGGGCGCCTGTAAACCCAGCTACTTGGGAGGCTAAGGCAGTAAAATCACTTGAACCTGGGAGGCAGAGGTTGCAGTGAACCGAGGTCACACCATTGCACTCCAGCCTGGGTAACAAAAGCAAAACTCTGTCTCACCAAAAAAAAAAAAAAAAAAAAAAAAGCCTTAAAATTCTTTGTACAAACAAATTTTAGATATTTAATAGGATGTATTAATCATAATACATGGCATAGATGGTATGTCTCTTCTTTTAATAGCTCATACCTATTTATATATTATTTCTCTATTTCCATAAAAAGCACCTTGTTCTCAAAAAGAGTGTGATATTACAAATCAGTGCTATTTTATTGAAAACTTTTAGAATATAGAATGTGTTCTAATATTTGGTCACAGATACTTACTTTACACAATATTGAGAATCACAGCTTATAGTATTAGCATTGAAATCCTAAACAACCTTCAAACATGGAAAGAAGAATCAATTGCCTTTTGCATAATGTACTATGAAGGTTGAGGAAGTTGGCTAATACATTTTAAAAGAGTTTTCAATAATACATTTTGAAATCAAAGGGTTTCCTGTTTGTCTCGGTTAAACTGAAATCTAATTGACCACAATATTCCATTTCTCAAATATTTTAGTTAACTGAGATTTGCTATGCGATCTGCTTTCACAGAATTTTGGTGTCTAAAGAAAAAAATAGCATAGGAGGATAAAAAGCACGTGACATGAGTCAGGTAGACCTGGGTTTGAATGTTATCTTTCTAATGGTCTAGCCCATTGCCACAGTATAGCAGAAAAGGATCTGAAAGAAATATGCTGAAATGTTTTACTTTCCTATAATGTTGCTTTGTAGCTGAAAGAACCCAACAGAGTTCAACAGCTAGGGCAATAAACCCAAAAGTGTCATTAGGAGCCACATTTACACTTTTTCTTTTTTTTGCAAAAACTGATTGGACCCATGTCCCCTGGGCAAAGAGCAAAGGTCTCCAAGACAACAAACCCAAATCAAAGCCACAATGGGACACAGGTTCATTTCCTATTCTACCCTTCATCAGTTCACTTTCTGCTTTAAAAATCAACCAAGAATGAGACATATACAGATAATAAAAAGAATGAGAAAAGGATCTTAAGCACAAAACCTTTGAAAATAGTAAAAATTGAAAACTGTAACAAATTATTTGAAAGTACAAGAGAAGTTATAATGGGAGTGTTCAAAGAAATAGTGCTCCTTAGTCTAAAAACAATTACAGAAAATATGACCTTTTAAAGTAAGCTCATAGCTCAGAGACAAGAAAAGGAGGTTTAAGGAAGTAATTATAAGACAAAAGGAGGTGAAATCAATCTGCGACTACTGAAACCAAAACAGAAAGATGAAACTAAAGATTTTATAGAAATGAAAGCATCATTCAATGACACAAAAGTACAGAAAATGACAACACCGACAAGGAAAGGTGAATCAACATGAGGAGATTATAGCCATGAAAGAACATTATGGTTGTCAGGCAAGTTAGAAGAGAGGATGGAAAAATAGGGATCAAGAAAGTAAAACAGGGGTCAATGATCCTGACAGGAACATATAACAAAATTAAAGTAAATTCATTGTATAAAGTATTCATCTTTCCTGAAATTTGAAAAAGAAAAAGTTTAAATTTTCTAATTAAAAAGGGAAATAATTCCCCAAGTGGAAATCTTATAATGAAATAATTAAGATTATTCAGGTGAAGCTATTGAATTTCAAGAGTACAGAAGGTAAAAAAAGTTAAATTCAGGTAGAAATGGGTTGAAATTAAGAATCACATTAGGTTCTCTCATAGAAATAATCAGTAGCAGAATGTACTGGAGATATATTTCAGTAGTTTGTAGATTAAAAAAATGAGTTATTTTGTGCTCAGAAACAAAGGAAAAGAAAGGAAATTTTCTCAATATGCATAAATTGGAATGGGTGCCATTAGACAGGATGATCTGCTTTTTAAAGTGTCTTAGGGCTTAATTAGAAAGCTATTAACTCCAGATTATGACATCATATAAGAAGTGGGAAAACTTTGTCTACTGAAGACAGAATTTGGGATGAATGGAAGGATATGGGTTAAGGCAAAAGCTAACCAGTCAACTTTAATTTTGGCAAACATTTTAGAAGCTTGTGAACACATGGACATTAGATCAAAGAAAAGAAATCTTTGCGAGATTGGCAGAAAGTTGCTATATGATATAGGTGGACTTTTTTAATGGGTCAGTTAAGCCAAGAAACTGTGTTTCCTGGCTATAACTTTCTTCAGCTGAACCTCTTTTAATTTAAATATTCAGAAGACAAAATATGAATGTATTTATTGTCTTATTAGAGTTCTAAATAAAATATTTTTATAAGTAAGTTACTGGTTTTCACCCCTGCTCTCTTGAGAAAACCATTATAAAATCACGATGGATTTTTTTGTTCTATACAATAAAGTTTACTGAAACATTAAAAAAAAAAAAACAGAAATAATAAACATAAGAAATAAAAATCCATGAGGGCTGGAGAAGGGTAGGAATGTTGAAGGAAGAAAACTTTCAGAAGTGAAATGGGGGAATAGCTAAAAATGTTCAGCACCTAAAGAGATTATTTAAATAAAATAATCCAGGAATGGAGCAGCTGTGTTTAAATGACCCATAAAATGACCCACGGGAAATGCTCTCATCTGACAGCTTTGAAGAGGGCAGTGGATCTCCCATAACGGAGGTTGAGATCTGAGAACAGACAGACTGCCTGCTCAAGTGGGTCCCTGAACCCTGAGTAGCCTAACTGGGAGACATCCCCCACTAGGTGCAGACAGACATCTCACACCTCACACGGCGGGGTACACCCCTGAGACGAAGCTTCCAAAGCAAGAATCAGACAGGTACACTCGCTGCTCAGCAATATTCTATCTTCTGCAGTCTCCGCTGCTGATACCCAGGCAAACAGGGTCTGGAGTGGACCTCAAGCACACTCCAACAGACCTACAGCTGAGGGTCCTGATTGTTAGAAGGAAAACTAACAAACAGAAAGGACACCCACACCAAAACCCCATCAGTATGTCACCATCATCAAAGACCAAAGGCAGATAAAACTACAAAGATGGGGAAAAAGCAGTGCAGAAAAGCTGGAAATTCAAAAAATCAGAGCGCATCTCCCCCTCCAAAGGAACGCAGCTCATGGCCAGCAACGGAACAAAGCTGGATGGAGAATGACTTTGACGAGTCGAGAGGAGAAGGCTTTAGTCGATCAAACTTCTCAGAGCTAAAGGAAGAACTATGTAACCAGAGCAAAGAAACTAAAAACCTTGAAAAAACATTTGACGACTGTCTAACTAGAATAACCAATGTAGAGAAGTCCTTAAAAGAACTGATAGAGATGAAAACCGTAACATGAGAACTATGTGACAAATACACAAGCTTCAGTAACCGACTTGATCATCTGGAAGAAAGAGTATCAGCGACTGAAGATCAAATGAATGAAATGAAGTGAGAAGAGAAGCATACTTCTTCAAGGAGAACTACAAACCACTGCTCAGTGAAATAAAAGAGGACACAAACAAATGGAAGAACATACAATGCTCATGGATAGGAAGAATCAATATTGTGAAAATGGCTATACTGCCCAGGGTAATTTATAGATTCAATGCCATCCCCATTAAGCTATCAATGACTTTCTTCACAGAATTGGAAAAAACTGCTTTAAAGTTTATATGGAACCAAAAAAGAGCCTGCATTGCCAAGACAATCCTAAGCCAAAAGAAAAAGCTGGAGGCATCACGCTACCTGACTTCAAACTATACTACAAGGGTACAGTAACCAAAACAGCATGGTACTGGTACCAAAACAGAGAAATAGACCAATGGAACAGAACAGAGCCCTCAGAAATAATACCACACATCTACAGCCATCTGATCTTTGACAAACCTGAGAAAAACAAGAAATGGGGAAAGGATTCCCTATTTAATAAATGGTGCTGGGAAAATTGGCTAGCCATAAGTAGAAAGCTGAAACTGAATCCTTTCCTTACTCCTTATATGAAAATTAATTCAAGATGGATTAGATACTTAAATGTTAGACCTAAAACCATAAAAACCCTAGAAGAAAACCTAGGTAATACCATTCAGGACATAGGCATGGACAAGGACTTCATGTCTAAAACACCAAAAGCAATGGCAACAAAAGCCAAAATTGACAAATGAGATCTAATGAAACTAAAGAGCTCCTGCACAGCAAAAGAAACTACCATCAGAGTGAACAGGCAACCTACTGAATGGGAGAAAATTTTTGCAATCTACTCATCTGACAAAGGGCTAATATCTAGAACCTATAAAGAACTCAATCAAATTTACAAGAAAAACACAAACAACCCCATCAAAAAGTGGGCAAAGGATATGAACAGACACTTCTCAAAAGAAGACATTCATACAGCCAACAGACATGAAAAAATGCTCATCATCGCTCGCCATCAGAGAAATGCAAATCAAAACCACAATGAGATACCATCTCACACCAGTTAGAATGGCAATCATTAAAAAATCAGGAAACAACAGTTGCTGGAGAGGATGTGGAGTAATAGGAACACTTTCACACTGTTGGTGGGACTGTAAACTAGTTCAACCATTGTGGAAAACAGTGTAGCAATTCCTCAAGGATCTAGAACTAGAAATACCATTTGACCCAGCCATCCCATTACTGGGGATATACCCAAAGGATTATAAGTCATTCTGCTATAAAGACAACATGCACACGTATGTTTATTGAGGTACTATTCACAATAGCAAAGACTTGGAATCAACCCAAATGTCCATCAGTGACAGACTGGATTAAGAAAATGTGGCACATACATGGAATACTATGCAGCCATAAAAAGGACGAGTTTGTGTCCTTTGCAGGGACATGGATGCAGCTGGAAATGAACATTCTCAGCAAACTATCGCAAGATCCAGAAAACCAAATACCGCATGTTCTCACTGATAGGTGGGAATTGAAAAATGAGATCACTTGGACACAGGAAGGGGAACATCACACACCAGGTCCTATTGTGGGGAGGGGGTAGGGGAGAGGGATAGCATTAGGAGATATACCTAATATAAATGACGAGTTAATGGGTGTAGCACACCAACATGGCACATGTATACATATGTAACAAACCTGCACATTGTGCACATGTACCCTAGAACTTACAGTATAATTTAAAAAAAAAAAAAAAGATTCACGAAAGCAATTCAATTATCAAGTGGAGCTTAACATGATCGGAAGTATGTTTAACAGAATAGAATGTAAATTAACAAAAGTAGAGCAAAGTGATAAAATGTGACTGTAATAATTTTTCTAGTTTCTAAAGCCAGAAATCAGTAACTACAAGATGAAATATGCAGTTAAAAGATACATGGTAATATTGTCACCACTTTCAGTAGGTTTCTTAATTTTAGAGGCATATAATATTGGGTGTGTGCATGGATGGGTAAACATTTAAATTCAACAATGCCTTTCCTTATACCTCATTGGTGGTAGTTGAGTTTTATTGAAATTAGTGCTTTTTATAAAATGGCATATAAAATATAGTCCAAAATTTATATTATCACAGCAATCTCTTTTTCTATATGTATATGTTTATGAGAAATATTAGAAATTATGCTTAGCAGATGTTTGCCTAGGAGGTCAGATATTTTATGAGTGTTTCTATTCTTTGTATTTTTCTGAGTTCTTATAAGGATCACATATCATTGAAAGAAAGTTGCTTTCATTTTAGTCTTCAAAAATATCAGCATATTTCTTTCATCTCTAATATTCTAATATTCTATTGTTTTGTATTATCTTAAAAGAATTTTCCAAAAGTTCTTAATTATCATTTGTTTAGAAATGATTTATATCAAATTTATATTTAAATTTTGATTATATATTTGCATATATTTGATTTATATTCAAATTTAAAATTACTTACATCCACATATTCACAGAAGTTGTTAGAACCAGACTTTTCAGAGGCTGTTCTGGAAGAAAGATAGTAATAATTAAACTAAACAGCAGCCTACTTTTTTCCATTTTAACTCAAACTTTTCTACAGATATTGAAACTAAAACAATATTAAACACACGTCACTACTTCACACACCTGAGTCCCTAAAATCTCTTCCTAGGCACATTTTCCAATCCATCACCACCTCTACCTGCTACACCAAGCAAGAACTATACAACGTTATTTCTCCTCATCTCTTAAGATCTCTATTTTCCAGACGACCAAGGTTGCATCATGCTGGTATATAACCAAAATCAATATGGGCTCCATACATTCCACCTTAGACTTTTTTTGCTCCATGAGTCTGAGTTTTTCTGGTGACTGAAAACCTCAGGTTATTTTAAACCAGAAGGGATTAATGGTGCTCTACACTCCCATGTAAGTAATTACCAGTGGACAAATACTGGTCAGACTGTTGGCATGGGAGTCAGCACTCTTCCTCCCTGTTTCCGTTCCCTTCCAAGTGGGGACACATCCATTAGTGTAACATTCTCTGTCCCTCTTCATCCATCCAATAACTCCTCCCTGAAAAGCAGAATGACATGTGATTAGTAAGTTTGGAAGAAAAAACTGGTCACGTAGAAAACCAAGCCTATTGTTTTCTTGTTCTTCTTGAGACAGGCTATCTGAAGGGAAGCCTTCTGTGCTTGTCCAGAGTAGCTTCTGGCTATGAAAGGAAGAAATGAAGATTTCCCAGTCATTCCATTACTGCTGGCTGAATAAGACTGTCTAACTCTGTGGTTCAATAGTAGGAAGCCAAGAGAAGCTACTTTACAAACGAATGATTACAAGCTAATGATTTGTATGTACTACAATTATCACTTTCCTAATCAAGATGCTATTTTATCATTTGCCTGATGCTATGTATCTCTCAATTGATTTAGAAACTTTGAAGAGATATAGCATTGCACTTCTTACTGGAGTCCATCAAGGAGTGTTGTAAGTAGTAGGAGGACATCATAAAATAGTAAAATTTCCAACCCTTAGGGTGTGAGATTCTATAAAAGAGTGGTTTCAAATTTTTAATTTGCCTCTTAAATCTCTTTAAATGTAGTGTTTTGCATGCTGTAAACATTAATTCACATATGTATTTAGTTGATAAATGTTATATTAAGGGCAAAGGGAAAATTATTATTGTTATCACTACATTATATTGAACTTCAGAAAAAAAGCTTCCTTTTTAAAATACAGATACAGTTCTTAAAAATACACTGTTCTTTCAATTCAAAAATTCACATTCTTTCTTAAGTTGAAATTTCTGACATCATGAGAATATATCATAATTTGGTTAGCATTATTCTGTTTCTTAGTAATATTAAAATAATGTTCTTAAATTCAACAGAATCTTAGATTTGGTTAAATATGATATAATAACTTAAGAAATCTGTTTTAGACCAGTTTGGAAAAAAGCCATCTTTTAAAATCTTTTTTTCTTAGTATCTATACATGTATAGAAATAAGCCATTTGAAATGTGTTGCTTAAATAAAATCAAAAGAAACTGCTAAAAGATTTTACTTCTCTTTTTTTCTGAGATTTTATGTCGAAGAAATCATCATATCGCTAGGAGTTGAAGACCTCTGAAAATAGGTATGGAAATAAGACTTTGGGATGTCCTGAAACTTCATTTGACCTGGGCTAGTCAGAAGTTGGAGATGCCTAGAAATGCCATGTGGTAAAAGACGTCACTGTGCTTTCACAGCAATGTGCAGTTACTGGCCTGCTACCTGACAAACCCAGAAGACAATGGATGTGATGGTGTCAGGGCAAGAGTCTGGTCTATTTTTACAGCAGACTCCTGCTTTATGCCTGGCAGCACTACACAAAAGTCCACCAGACAGCTTACAAAAATTCCAATCTTCACAAAAGAGCTGGGAATGGCCACAGAAGATTAAGAATATCTTTCTTCCCTTTAGAAGACTAAAAATGAAAAGTATGATGGTCCACACGTGGCTCTCACCCTAGACTACTATTGGAAGTAAAGCACATTTGTTAGGACTTGACACAATGAAAGGATGCTTGCTCCTGCAATAGGGAGAATACTGCCGGGCCTCCTTATCTGTGCAACTGTCTTCATATAGTTGAGGTCTTATATGCTTTATGTATATTAAAGATGTTCATCTCTTTTGCTTTTATCTATTAAGAACTTTCCATCAATCACAGTAACTGACATTATACTAAGTTCTGTATTTTAGTTAAAAATAAGGTAGTTACTTCCTTAGGAATGATTTTTGTAGATGCATTTAAGGAAGAATATAAATCCTGGAAAATAGTTTACTGTGCTTTTCTCCTTAAAAGGGGGCTTCCTTCTCCTCTATATTAAATTGACAACAAAATGGAGAATAACAGGAGAGTAACTAACTTTAGTAAATTTGTAGTGACATTACTTTGCATCACATGCATAAATTGAGATGTAATTCCCTTCAGAATCATTAATAGACTAGATAAAATAATAAATCATGTGTGGTGGAACCCAGTTTTACTGCAGTTCAATAGTGAGCTAAAGTCACAACCTTGCACACCCACAGCAACTGTATTAACTATAGAAATGCAAAGTCTGATATATATAATAGTCACTAGGAGTGAATTTGTCTCCTATTTTAAAATTATTTTATTATTTTCATATGTGGATAAATTAACTTCTTAAAATATTCAACCATGAAAACAAAATAAATACGTATTTTAAATACAATAATAGATCTATAAAGTATTTTAAAATACGTATTTATTTTTGTTTTTAGATTAGGTAACCATTTACATGCCTTTTATGTTAAAATACTTAAAGTCATTTAGCCTAAGAAAAAAATAAATGATTGCGGGTTGTACTATGTCAGAAATAGACGGTCACTTATTTTCAAGCATTAAGTGACATTAAAAATTAGAGTCGATATAACTATAATATTGTCAAAAAAATTAACACTTTTCGTTAGAACAAAATGTGCTATTTATTCTCGGTTATTCAGCAAAATGTAGTTTTTCATATGTGGATAAATTAACTTCTTAAAATATTCAACTGTGAAAATAATGAAGGCCAATCCATGTCCTTAATGGATGAAACCTGGCCCTGTTGCTCAGTGACAGCCACTTTTAAAAGAGACAGAAAGTCTCCTTGGCAGTGGCCATCACACAGAGTGTTATTTACACCACGTGAAAGCCATCGCGATACAAGATGGTTAGGTTTTTTTTGCAAGAAATTGATTTCACCATAAAAATATCAGTTGCAAGAAAAGAAAAGGAAAATCCCTTTCTGTGAAATGCGACATGAAATTTTCTCATGCTACTGTTTTGCCTCTTCTCCCCTTTAAACGACGGTAAATTTTATGTAAATAAATAATTATATTTAAATTTTAATAAATTTTATTTAAATACAATGAAATAGTAAGTACATATAACAGACTGAATACTCTTACTTTTCAACTCCGAAGTTTTCCTTTGTTATCATCAATATACTATTTTTATCGAAGAGAAAAGTACGTAAATGACATTTAGTGATTTTTTCTAAAACTTCCTGGCAAAGCAGTACAGCTTCTTCACACTCAATGTGGTTGGGAATTTATTATCTTTTGCTCCTCTAATCCCATCCTAGGAAACATATTGTAGAGCATATATCTAGTACTATGTAAAAATAAAGTCCTAGGAAGTACCTATGTAAAATTTTCCTCTTTCTCAGTCATGATTTTGAAATCAATACTAGTATTCAAATACTGTTTTTCATCATAATCAAATACAATACACTATATATTATTAATATTCAACCCTTCCAAATACACTCAGCAATCCTAAAACTGTAATCATTGCAGTGCATTAGCTTCCATTCTGGAATTTCTCATCTTCCTGTTTTATTTTGTCATTTAAATGATCTCAGGTAAGAAAAGCTATTTTTAATAAATGGAAAAGAAATGAAATTCTAGGTTAAGTGATATTCACAGGCGACAGTTTCTTGGAGTTTGAAATTTTACCCTTTAAAATTAGACCATGTTCAAGCAACAGTGAAGGCTGATGATATATTGTAATTTATAATTTTGTTAAGCACACATTTGAATTGCCTGCAGTTAGGTAGGTAGCCAAAAGTGAGTCATTTAGCAAGTATGTCAGATTCACTTAAGGTTCAGCATCAACTTCTCTACATAGTTTTCATATTTTTCTTTTCTTATAATATAGTGGTGATAGGAATCAATGCTATTTGTCCTCTTAGATACCCTGCGATCCCTGGATACTCTAGAAATGACAGGGATAACCTGACACGCAGAATCCTAGGAACATTTTTTGACCTCTTGTCATCATGGGTATAGGGAATGCAAAGGACATAAAGTTTTCATATTAGAAAATTCTTTTTATGTTATCTAGTCTGCAAAATGATAGCCAACAAATTAATAGTTATTAATAGATGTTTAGTGTTCCAAACAATTTCGTTCTCAGTCTCTTCTTAACACACTATTCAATACATCTAACCCTATTAATGTTCTAGTGCACCTGAGTATTTCTGGCATCTTTCTATCAAAGTGAGGTAATCGTATTTAAAAATGTGTAAAAGGTAAAGTTTGCATATCTATTTTGTTACCTACTACCATGATCTACAGGAAAAAAAAAGAAACCTATAAATATATTTCAAAAATACTTCAGCCATTGTCTAATTTCTTATTAAGTGAGAGATAAAACTTTAGTGAAGCATAAAATGGCAGTGAATTTATGGTGTGAGAATATGTTCAAGGAAAAACTATCCTATCTTTTCTTAATTCCCTGCTAGGTCATAGATTTTCTGAAGTCAAGATATGTTATTATATTTTAGAATATCCACGATACCTCTGATACCAAAGTGTTGTTAGTGTAGTGGACCCTTGGTGGCTTTTATTCCCTTTCTATTCCTCCCCACTTCTTCAAAGGCACATATAAACAAATAATCTTCAGTACAGTATTTTATCTATAAAGGCAATTTATATAGCAATTGACACATCCGCTAGCAATATAGGAGTGTTTTTGTTGTACCACACCCTCTTCAATACTAATAATTTTCAGGATTTTTCTTTTTTATGTCTCAAATTTTAGTTATTCCCGTGGGTGTTAAGTTTAATATTATTTTGAATTTCAAAGGTTTATTGACCATTTGGACATTCTCCCATATGAACTGATTTTTAAGTATTTTTGGTATATTTAATTGGACTGTATTTTTTCCCACTGGTGTTCAGAATTATTTATATATTCTTAATAGAAGTGTTTTATTGAATATATATATTACAGATCTACTCTGCCACTCTGGCTTTCCTTTTCACTCTTCCAGGAGAATCTATGAACCAAAGTTTTATTTTTAATACATTCTAATATATGTCTTTTATTTAGTGCTTTTGGTCATAATTAATAAATCTTTACTATCTCAAGGTAACAAAGATACATTCTATGTGCTGCAGAAGCTTTACTGTTTTAACTTTCTAGTTCTGGTTTACAATCCATCTGTAATAGGCATAATTGTAGAGTAAAGGTTTATTTTTTCCAATTTTATTGTATTTTCTTTTATTCCCATAGAAAGTTCCAATTATTTATCACAACAGCATTCATTAAATAGTGCTTTATCCACTATACATACAGTTGTGTCATCCTGGTCACAATTCAGATGACTGTACATGACTGAGAATTTCTGTACAAATGATTCTCTTCCATTGGTCTATTCATCTAATCTTCTGCCAACAACACACTATTTTAGTAATCTTCACATACCATAGTATGTGTTAACATTTTAAAATGTTAATTTTTTATTGTCCTTGATTCTAACAACCTCACACTTAATCTAGTGGTTTTTCTGTAGACTGTGTCTGTACTTTGTTAAAATCACATTATTTGTGAACAATAACAATTGTCTTTCTGCATTGTAAATTTTCACTATTTTATTTACCTTATTTTACTGGCTAATAGTAGAATGTTTAAAGGTGGAAATAGACTACAACTCTAATCCATTGCTGATATCTAGGAAAATACCTGCAAATATTTGAACATTAACTATGAAGTTGGCTTCAGGTATATTATGATACTATTTGTTAGGATGAGAAAATTTTCTTCAATTATTAGTTTGGTTAGAGTTTTTGTATTTTTTATTTAAAAAGGGGTGAGTTTTGTCCAATGCCTTTTCAAAATCTATTGAAATTTTTGTATATATTTTTTCTTTATTCCCTCAAATATTTGAAATAACTCACCAATTTGTAGTTTTTTATTTACATAAATATTTTAATGCATTTAAATAATACATGTCTATTAATTTCTTATTGAAAATTGATACGTTTGCTTTTGAAGATTTATGACATTTAAAAAATTTTTATATTTATTAGAAAATGCTTTTATAATATCTTAAAATATTTGAATGTTGTAAGATCTGCAGTGGTCTTCCTTTTTTTCTTATTTCTGGTAATTTATTACCTTCAATCTTGTAGAATTTTGCTAGCAGTTTATCACTTCTATACATCTTTTTAAAAGAAGTTGCCTTCTAACATTTTTTCTAGTGTCGAAAATCTATTTCTTATTATTTCATATATTCTTTCCTATTTTTCATGATTTTTATAATGTAATGGATTCTTATATTGGATATTACTTTTATAATTGTTTTTCTTTTCTAACATATACACTTAAAGCTATACTATTTCTTTAAGTATAAATTTTTTTCTATTCCACAAGTTTTGAACATCAAAACTTGATATTCTTTATTAATCAGTTCAAAACATTTTTCTAATTTTTACTGTGATTTTTGTTTTCTTTGACAGATGTGTTACAAAGAAATGTATTGTTGTGAAACATTTGGGACTGTTCTATTTAAATTCTGTCATATGTTTTTTAATGTAATTTCTGTGAAGTTTGAAAATTTACATTGCAAGCCTTCTTACTATTAAAGTGAAGCCAGGCGCGGTGGCTCACTACTGTAATCCGAGCACTTTGGAAGACAGAAGTGGGTGGATCACGAGGTCTGGAGTTGGAGACCAGTCTGGCCAACATGGTGAAATCTACGTCTCTACTAAAAATACAAAAATTAGCCGGGCGTGGTGGTGTAGGTCTGTAGTCCCAGCTACTCAGGAGGCCGAGACAGAAGAATCGCTTGAACCCGGGAGGCGGAGGTTGCAGGGAGTCGAGATCGCGCCACTGCACTCCACCCTGGGCAACAAAGTGAGACTCCGTCTCAAACAAACAAACAAAAAGTGTTAAAGAGAGACTCTGAAAAAAAAGCGTTTGAGACTTGCTTCATGAGCCAGCATCTGGTCAATTTTAATAAATGTTTTTTGTGCACTTGAAAAGAATGTTTATTTTGCAATCGTGTGCAGTGCTCCATATAAGTCAATTAGATCAAGTGTATTCACGGTATCATGCAAAACTTGTAATTCTTAATGATTTTTTCATCTGCTTGTTCTATTAGCTGTTAAAAGTAAACTGTTACAATTTTTCATTGTGATTATAAGTCTGTCAATGTTTCATTTTATTTTATTTGCTTTATGTATTTTAATATATTATTAGAAACATATTTGGCATTTATATATCTTCCTGGTTTTAGTAACTTTTGACATTCATTTTGGATTTATCAGTTATAGCAATCTCTTTAAAGAATCTCCTTCTATTTTTTTTCTATTATTTTTGAACTGGATGTTTAAATATATACCCATTTTGTATGACACTCAACTAAAAAGCTTCTACATAGCAAAAACAACCACAAATAAAAGAGACAATCTATGGAATGAGATAATATATTTGTAAACCATATATCTAATAAGGGATTAATATCCAAAAATATAAGAAACTCAAACAACTCAATAGTAAGAAAACAATAATCCAAATAACAGTTGAGCAAAGGGCTTGAATAGACATTTCTCAACGTAAGACATACAAATGAACAAGTTTATGAAAAAAAAAAGTTCAACATACTAGCAATCAGGGAAATGCAAATTGAAACCACAATGAAATATCACCTCTCACCTGTTAGAATGACCATTAACAAAAAGGCAAATGATAAGAGTTTGTCAGGATGTTGAGAAAAGGGAACCGTTGTACTCTGTTGTTGGGCATGTAAATTAGTATGGCCATTATGGAAAACAGTAAGGAGATACCTCAAAGCATTAAAAATAGAATTACCATATGATCCACCAATCTCACTACTGGGTATATATGCAAAGGAAATAAAATCAGTGCGTTGAAGAGATATCTGCACCCTCACAAACTCACAGGAACAGAGAATACAATGATGTTTGCCAGAGGCTTGGGTTGGGACATGTGGGGAGATATTTATTTGTCAAAGAACACAAAATTTCAGTTAAGACAATGAGTTCAAGAGATCTGCCATACTTCATGGTAACTACAGTTAAAAACAATATATTGTATATTTGAAAACTGCTAACAGAGTAGATTTTAAGTGTTCTTACCACACATAAAAATCCTAAGTATGTAAAGTAATGCATATATTAGGTAACTTGATTTAGCCATTTCACAGTGTGTATGTACGTCAAAACATCATGTTGTGAACCATAAATATATGTACAATTGTTACTTGTTAATTAAAATTTTTAAAAAATAAATATTTACCCATTTTTGTTTCTCATTTTAATATTGAGGTCTCCAAGATATATTCTAAAAATAAGCCCTTTGTTAGGTGTGTAATATATATTTTTTCAACTATTACTTTATTTATATTACTGTGCTTAAGTACAAATGGACAGGCACAACCAAAAAGTTCTGCTTTATTTCAGAAAATGTTTCCCGTCAATTCCAATGATATGCTGACAAATATCTAAGAACGCTGACATATTTGGGTCCAAATAGAAAGAAAGAATGGGTTCTGCTGCTGCAGTTCATCTCCAGCAATAACACAGAACAATGGCGAGTACAAGCACGGCCAACTCTGGAACAGAACTGGTGCTGATCGGATGATCGGCTCTCTTTTCTGAAGCTAGAATATCAGGTGAAATAACTGTCTTTAAAATATGTTTATATATATATATAAACATATATATACACACATGTAAGCAATATAACATAGGGTACATATTATATAATTATATATATAATTTTTCACTGTTCTATGAATTACTTTTCATTAATAAAGTCTTTTAATATGTTAAGTATTTTTTCTTATTGATATATTTGTTTTGTGTGAGAAGTCTTTATATATTTGTCTGAGTGTGTCTTTCTATATACAGTCATTAGTATATACAATTATTTACATATGTGTATATTCTTTTTTTTTTTTTTTAAGACAGAGTCCCCCTCTATTGCCCAGGCTGGAGTGTAGTGGTGCAATTTGGGCTCACTGCAACCTCTGCCTCCCAGCTTTAAGTGATTCTCCTGCCTCAGCCTTCTGAGTAGCTGGGATTACAGGCGCCTGCCATCAGGTCAGCTAATTTTTGTATTTTTAGTAGAGACAGGGTTTCACCATGTCGGCCAGGCTGGTCTGGAACCCCTGACCTCAGTGATCCACCTGCCTTGGCCTCCCAAAGTGCTGGGATTGCAGGCATCAGTCACTGCACACAGCCTATATGTATATATTCTATTCTATATAAGGGAATGTCTATTTCTGGACAAATTTTTCTGTTCCTTATGGCAACTTTTGACGATTTTGATTATTGTAACTATACAGTAAATCTTAACTATGCAGTGCAATGTTCTCTAATTTGCTTTTTAAAAATAATTTTGTTTACTTTAAATTATTCTATTTTTTATGTAGTTTTTGACTAACAGTGTGTCAAATAGTATGAAGAAGCCTCCTGAAATTTGATAGATTCTATAACAATACTGAGATTTTCAATCCAGGAACATAGTTTTTCTATTTATTTAGATCTTTTAAAAATTCTCTCAACATTATTCTATAGTTTAGGTGTATGGGTTTGTATAAACTACATTGTCTATCCTTTAGTATTTTATATTTTGCTGTATTTAAAAATTTTATTTTCCAAATTTTCTTGCTAATATGCTATTGATTTTATGTACATCTTGCATTAAATGTTTTTAAAGTTGTTCCTTATTAGTTCTATTTCTTATTATTATTAGTAGTAGTAGTAATAGTAGTAGATGCTGGGTCTCCCACGCTGGCGTGCAGTGGTACAATCACAGCTCAGTGCAGCCTTGACCTGACCTCTTGAGTTCGTGATTCTCCCATCTACTTCCTCCTGAATAGCTGGGACTACAAGTGCCCACTACACTTGGCTGATTTTTTAATTTTTTGTAGAGATGAGGTCTCACTGTGTCACCTAGGCTGGTCTCAAACTCTTGGGTTCAAGTAATCTTCCTGTCTCAGCCTACTGAAGTGTTGAGATTACAGGCATGAGCCACTGCCTCTGGACTTTTTCTTATAATTTTTTAAGATTTTGTGAATACACTATACTGTCATCCTCAAATAAAGAAAATGTTAATTCTTACTTTCAAATCTCTAAGCTTTGTTGTTATTATTGTCTTATTGCACTGTTCAGGAATTATAGCATGTTGATGAACAGAAGCAGTGAGAATAAACACATTTGTTATAGTCTCATTTTTAAAGAGTAAACATTCAGTATTGCAAATTAAGAATTACCTTAGTAAAGGTGTTTTTATAGTTCTTCATTAGATTGAGGAAGATCCTATGTATCCTACTTTGTTAAGACTATTTTGTTAATGGCTTTTGTATTCTGTCAATGATTTTTCTACATCTCCTGAGATTATCACATACATTTTTTCTATATTCTGATAATCTTGTGAATTATATTCATTAGTCTTCAAATAATTAAATATAAGGAACAAATCCCTGTAGATGTTAATATACTATCGTTTTGTATGTTGCTAAGATGAATACGATTTGCTAATTTAAGAATTTTTACACCCATGTTCATGATGGATGTTATTCTGTAATTTTTACTTCTTTTTCAGTTTCATTTCCTTTTTCTTGTTATTTCTTTGCTAGGTTTCAGAATGGAGAAAATCGTGACTCTCTAAAACGAGTGGGGATGTATTCATTCATTTCATATTTTTGGAGGAGTCTGTGTGAAATTAGGATTATTTCTACTTACGTCTTTAATAGAATTCACCAATGAAGTCTCTGCTTCTGGAATTTTGCTTGAGGGGAATTTATTAATTATGAATTCATTTTTTTGTCTCTGTGTTGTAGATTTGGTATTATTGGATTTCAAAAAAATCACATTTTCTCTAAGTTGTGAAATATATTGATTTCAACTATTTTCTGCTTTATTCACCTATCCTACCTATGTCTGCAATTATTTTTCTTATTCTCTTTTTTCTACTTATTTTGGCTTTAATTTCCGCTGTTTTTAAGCCTATGCTGTGGGGTTTTCTGATTTTTGAACTTTATTCTTTTTCTACTGTAAGCATCTCAAGCTCTATATTTATATCCTAGATCTGCCTGGCTGCTTCCTACAAATTTCAGTGTCTAGCACTTTAATTATCATTTTGTGTAAAATATTTTATAATTTATCTAGTAATTTCTTCTTAGATCTACAGGTTATTTAAAAACATAGTGTTTGATTTATATTTGTATGGTCCTAAATTCAGGTTCGATTAGTAAATAGTTCATGCACATTTGAAAACAATTGTATATTTCCCACTTGGAAGTGGCATTCCATAAATATCAATGAGATCAAATTAATTGGCAGTCTTGTCTAAGTGTCTTAGGTCATTATGGATTTTCTGATTCTTTTCTCTTTCGATTACTCCAAGAGAAGTGTTGAAGTCTCTAAGTGTATTTGTGGTCTATTTCTCATCTTTGCTTTCACATTTTGCTTCATGTGTTTCAAAGCTGTGTTGTTATTTGCAGGCACATATAGAACTGTGTGTTTGGGAAATTCTGCCATTTGGAACAATGTGGACGAACCTGAAGGGCATTAGGCTAAGTGAAATAAATCAGGGACATAAAGACAAATACCACACAACCTTGCACATATGTGAACTCTAAAATAATCAAACTCACATAAGCAGAGGGTAGACTGATGGCCTCCAAAGGTGGAGGAAGCAGAAAATAGGGAGCTGTTGGTCAAAGGGTACAAAGTTTCAGTAATGCAAGATGATTAAGTTCTAGAGATCTAATGTACAGCATGTGACTATAGTTAACAATACAGAATTTGTACACTTGAAATTTGCTAAAAGGGTAGATCTCAGGTGTTCTCACCACATACAGAGAATGGTAACTACGTGAGGTGATGCATGCTTTAATTACCTTGATTGTGGTGATCATATTGCAAGATATGTTTATATCAAAACATCAAGTTGTACACATTAAATATGTACAATTTTTGCCAATCCCACCTCACTCAGCTAAAAGCAGACAAAAGAACCACGTGTCTTTATGAGAAAACAACTGTCAACTGTGTTACTATTATGCAGTTTCCCCAAGTGTTTATTTTATTTCATTTTATTTTACTTTATTTTATTTTATTTTTGAGACAGGGTCTCACTGTGTCACCCAGGCTGGAGTGCAGTGGCATGATTACAGGTCACTGCAACCTCCGCCTCCCGGGTTCAAGTGATTCTCCCGAGTAGCTGGGACTACATGCCTGAGCCACCATGCTCAGCTAATTTTTGTATTTTTAGTAGAGACAGGGTTTCACCATGTTGGCCAGGCTGGTCTTGAACTCCTGACCTCAAGTGATACCCTGCCTTGGACTCCCAAAGTACTGGGATTACAGGTATGAGTCACTGCAGCCAGCCGGATTTTTGTTTTTAATCAAGAGTGTGTTGCCTGATGTTAATACAGCTGCACCAGTTTTCTTTGTATTGGCATTTTATACTTTTCCTTATATATTTACTCTGTACCTCTCTGTGTCTTTTTATTTAATGTTAATTTATTGAAAAAAGCATATAGTTGATTTTTTAAAAATCTACTCTGACAATTTCAGCATTCAATTGATGTATTTAATTCACTTATTTTAAATGGAAAAGTTAACAAAGAAGGTTACTTTCCTGTTGACAATCTGGCTATTTATTTTCTCTTTGTTTCAACTATTTTTGGTTTCTTCTTGTGTTCTGCTTTGCATTTGGCTTTAAGAATTAGAATATTCTACTTTATCTCATCTGTTAATCACTATTTTTGCTTTATTTTTAGTTGTTTATACTGTTTTCTAAATTATGCATTTCCTATACATTCAAATCTATCTTCAAAAGGCATTTTACATTTTGTGTAAGAATCTCAAACAATGTACACTCATTTTCACATCCATTATTTGTGCTATTACTTTAGATTTTCAGAATTACCTATACTGTAACCTCTATAAAACATCTCTATTATTTTCATTTTAGACATTCTATTATTCTATTATTAAAAATCCATACATTTGCCATCTCTACACTTTTTATCCATTGTATAGTTTGAGTCTATGTTTTGGGTGTATGTGTGTTTGTGTGTGTGAATCTCTTTTACATTTCTTGTGAAAGTTTTCTTGCGGTGAATTTTTAAAATTTCTGTCTATGTGAAGATATCAATGACTTGCCTTCATTTTCCATGCTTTTTAATGTAAATAAATGTTTCTCTTGATATCATATTTTTCTTGATGTAAAATTACAGGTTGATTTTTTTCTTTCATCTTATCAAGGTGTCATTGCATTGTTTTGTGACACATATTATTTCCTTTTTTTATAGTTGACAAATACAATTGTATGCATTCACCATGTACACCATTTTGTTCTGAAGTATATATGCATTGTGGAATGACATCAACTATCTAATGAACACATTCATTGTTCACATAGTTATCATTTTTATGGTGAGTATCAGCTCTCCTAGCATTTTTCAAGAATACAATATATTGTTCACTATAGTCACCATGATTTACAATAGATCTCTTGAACATATTTTTCCTAATGGAAATTATGTATCCTTGCCAACATCTCCCACAAGCTACCCCTCACCACAACCCCACCACCACCATTTTACTCTCTTCTACAAGATCACAGAAACACAAATACCACAAGATCTCACTCATACACAGAATCTAAAAAATTGGCACACGTTCTTTCTGAAGAGGTGTCAATGGTGATATTTACATTTGTTTTCCCGTATGCAATGCATCTTTTTCTTTTTCTAGGTACTTTTAATATTTCTCATTATTTTTGGTTTCCAGAAATGTCTTTATATGGTATCTTTGGCGTGGTTTCCTTTGTATTTAACTTCCTGAAATATCATGAAACCTTTTAGATCTATAGTAGTAAGTTGCATCAAATCTGAAATATCTTATTTATCATTTCTTAACATATTTTTCACACACATACCCATTCTTTTTGGGTTCTACAGACCACTGAGTCTCCATTTGTTTTCAGCCTTCTTTATTCTTGCGTCTTAGTTCAAAGAGTGTCTATGGTATGGTTTTAAGTTCACTGATCTTTTATCTGCAGTGGTCATTTTGCATATAATCCTATTATTATCAAATGCTTTACTTTTTTATCTCTATATTCATTTTTTTTATATTTCCAGTTTTCATTGTTTCCATGTTCTTTCTAAGATTTTAAATATATTCATAATACCTGTTTCAATATGCTTGTCTGCTGATTTCATCATTTCTATCATTTCTGGATATGCTTTTATTCACTGATATGTCTCCTGGTTGCAGATTATATTTTTTGACTTCTTTACATGTCTGTTAACAGTTGTTTGGGGCTGAACATTGTGGCTTGTGCTTTTGATTCTTTGTCATCTCTGGAAGACAGTTAATTATCTTGTGGATTCTCCTGATTCTTTTGAGGCTTGTTTTATAACCTTTGTTAGACTGGCTCTGGAGTGGCCTCTCATCTACCTAGAGGTTAGCCCTGCTCATAAGTTGTCTTTCTGAAGCCTCTGTTGAATGCCTGAGGTATTTGACAAAGTCTCTCCTCTCTGACTAGTCAGGACTCACATGTTTCTCTGTCTGGTAATTATTCATTTGATAGATTATCTGTTGTTTTTTTACTTGCCAGTTGTTCTTTGGCTGGCCTCAAGGGGTCTTAATCTATATAAATCAGATTTGTATGCATTCACCATGAAAAATTTCAAGGAGACTTATGCATGTTTCTAGAGATCTTTCTCTGCATAGTTCCATCATTTTGGGTACTCAGCCCTCAAAATTCCAGACACCTCAGTTTTGCCACATCCAGTCTTGCATCTCAGTGAAAACACTTGGCTATACTTGAGTTCATATTTTCTAAGCTGTGTTATAGAAACTGCCTGAGGGGAGAAAGGAATAGGATCTCTAGGGCATATGGCATCAATCTGCCTTCTCTCAGGGATTATAGTTTCATATTGCCTTTTTCTACTGTTGGATACAGTGATTTCACACAGATTTTCCAATTTTCTAGCTGTGTTTGCCTGTAAGACTAACATGGTAGAGTTACACTATATGGCAGAAGGAGAAATTCGTTGATTATATTGCATTATGATACTTTCCCCATTAGTAGACTATTTTACACTGTTTATCACTGTGTCAGTTACATTAAAGATGAAGACTTGTATTCCTGAGTTTTTGAGTCAGTTATTAGTCCTGCCATTTCTCATGTAATGAAAATAGCTTAGAACACTGCCTCCATTTGATGTTTACCCACATTTTGTGTTTTGATTATGATGTATTTTGATTTTGCACATAATATAAATCCTACTACATACAACTATTGCTTTATACAGGTGATCATTTTTTACATTTAAAAAGATGTTAATTCTTTTATGAGCTCTTCTTTGTTATTTCTTTCTTATTGTGCTTCCATCTTACAACTAAAGCAATATTTTAAGATGACTGTTAGAGAAAATTTGATAAGTTTTCTCAGGGTTTCTTTTCTTCTGAAGTTATTTTTATTTCTTTTCATACATGTTTTGCAGGCATATTTTAGCTGGCTATTGATTTCTGGGTATTGGCAATGTTTTAATGTAGGTTCCCTACTAATGCCATTCAGGTTTTTTTTTGTTTAATAATATTTCTGTGGAAAAGTCAGATGCCAGTCTTAAAGGTACTGTGTCTTTTTTTCATTTTTCTTCTGGCTGCTTTCAAGATTTTCTTTCTATCTTCGGTTTTCTTTCATTTAAAGATTTTTAGATTTGCTAAGCATCTTCATCTGTGAATTGATGTCTTTCCATCAATTTGAAAAGTTATTACCTAATATCTCCTGAAATTTTTCCTCATTTCTCTCTCTCTCTTTTTCCCTGAACACTTTCATTACACTAATCATAATACCCCATCATCATGCTCTCAGTTCATCTCAATGAATATGCTATATATTAGCTACTGCTCTATCTACCAATTCAATAATCCTTTCCTCTCTAACATATGCTTTCTTCCTAAAAAAAAAAAAACTAAAATTTCCTATATTATAATTGAAATCAGGAAGTAAAATGTTTTAAATTCACTTTACTTGTTGATTTTAGTTATAATACATTTTCAATTTTAGAATTTCCTTCTAATGATTTTCCATAAATTTCAAGTATTTGGTAAAATTTTTTGATAAAATTATCCCCCATTTTACTTATTTTTCTATACTTATTAAGAACGTTTTTCAAAATATATATCTGATACCTTCAATATCACAAGCATCTCGGTTATAGTCTTTAAAATCTCTTTTTTCTCCTAGGTTTTCAATCATTTATTCCTGTTTCTTGGTATGCTTATTTATATTTAATTGATATTCAGACATTATTTATTAAAATCTATTTTGAGGTACTTTGATGTCACTTTGCTTCATAGAGGACGTGATTTCTAAGAGGTAGTAGAGAAGTGTCATGTTACCTTAATAAAATTAGGTAAGAAGATTATTTAAGACTAGGTTTGAATTTTTGTGAATACTCTTGTATTACTTTTTCCTCTTTCTAGGTGTAGCATTTTAAGAGTCTTAACTTCAATTCCAAAATTTAACTCTCCATTTCTGCAACTGGTAAGTGCTCTATTGATCTCTTTCTTGTCTCTTAGCTATTGCTTTCTGGTTACTTTCTCATCCTCTAATACTATTTGTCACAGGACTCGACAATACATTCCGAAGATCAGCAATGGATAATGTCAAACTCATTTCAATATGCTCCCTTTCACACTGAGATTTCATCCTTATTTTTCTGATCTCTGTCTATTTTTGTTGTGTTCCAATGCTGTTTAAATAACTTTATAAAAGACTTGTTTAAGGTTGTTTTTAGTTAGGATGATTATTCTGACGAAATGCTCTATCATATTCAGAAACGGAAGTGAGATGTTTATTTTTTAGCTATATTAACAAGTTATATATCCTCCAAATGCAAATCCATTATCATCATCTTTAATGTATACCTCATTTAAGAGATGAATTATTTAAATGTTGGTCTCTAAATTGATGAATCTAAAATTTAATCTATACTGAGTTGGAGACAGGAGGAGTATGACCCACAAATTAGTTTGTTGAAGGATGATGTTATTAGAAAACACCAAAACTGTGGTCATAAAATTGCTTTCTTCCCTGAGATGATTATTGCTTCTAAATCTTAAATAGGTCCAGTTCTAAAACTGGGTTTTCATCAATAAATGGTACACTGATTCCATTTTAATCTCTAAAGTTATACATGTGTTATAATATAAAGACTTCATCTGTAAGGGAGTGCATCTACATCATTTATTAGGAAAAGAGAAAAACATATTTAGGTTTGGTACTTTTCTTTCAAAAAAACTATTATAAGTTTGAGTAGAAAAACATTTAAAAATTGCTATAAGATAAAACAATTTAAAAATGTTGTGAACTTGAGACCTATAGTCTACAGGAGATAAATTCTACTAGATTTTGGCATCCTGGAAAAAAAGCCAAAAGCTCTAGTCTTACACAGGATGCTAAATTAAAACAGCGATATACCATCTAAATCACAATTACTCTCATTATTCTATACTGACAACAAATAACCACATATATCTTTTATCCTTGATTAGTTTCATCTTATATTTAGACTATATAAATAAGATTCTGTATCCTTTCAAAAACCTTCAAGTCTATAAAAGAAGATTTTAATTAGGCAGTTTTATTGATCAATTGGAGAAACATTTTAGACACTAAGTAAGATGCTGAATTTATTTTCTGAACTGGTGCATCCTCTCAATTTGTATTTACTTGAATTGTCAGGACTATTGAGAAAATGAAGGTTTGTTACAGGGCTAATATTAATTCGGTCTGATTTCCATTGAATCTTATAATCAGCTTCATATTTTAGCATGAATAACATGCAATTTTGCAGCTTGGGAAAAAAAAATTGGTTTTTACATCTTTATCAACATCAACCCAAGACTACAAGTTACTTATTAAACAGCCCAATTTGGTTTATATTCAGCTCATAAAATATAAGTTTCTCATCTCTCTAAGATGATTGATTTTCAGGGGAAAACACTATAATGCTGATATTGTATAATTCATTAATTAAAAATAAGCAGCTATATTCACTACAGATTCTGCAACCATAGTTTGCCAAAAACTTTTGCAATTTCCATTTCATAATAATAAACTCCACCTGTACTCATATTAGGAAGGCAATATTTATGGATTCCCTCTATGGCAGATAACAGATTTAATATTTCCATATATCTTTAGGAAGAAGCTAGAGAGCCTGGTTTTCCATACATGGCAATCATCTTTTTTTAACTGGCAGCATTTGTGACAGAATAAACTCCATTAACTTGTTCTATTAGTGCTCTGTGCAGTCAGCAAGATCAATGCTGCATAGAATGATGAAATGACTAACAGACTTCCTCAGAGCCCTGCCGAGTGCTTTCTGCCACCCAGAATATATAATTACTGCTCACATAAACAGGTAGAATTTGCTATTTTATTGCTCAGGCAATTCCTGGAAATTCAAGGATGTTCTTAATGGGAAGAATAAAAATAAAATCTTTTCTCTGTATACATACAGAGTCATTTATATTATGTTCTATTTTATTATGAATCTTTTATATTAAAATGAAACTGTAGGGTAAAATCTAATCCTTTTCCCCTTTATTGGTTAATATGATGACCAAACAACTTGGCACACTTAAAGAGCTTCAGATATAAAAGATATTCTGACCAGATGCCTCCCCAATGCCCATTAGTTACTTGTAGACAGTAGAACACAAGGTGAGTAAAAAAAAACAGCATAGATGGGAGCTAATGAAGCCAGCAGACAATGAGAATACTTTACAGAATATAAGTAAACAAGAGACAGATATCACACCATTAAAAATAATCCAAGTGACATGTTTTGAAACAGGTATCTTGCTCTGCAGATGGCACAGCTGCTAGCACTTATCTGAAGAGGGGTATTCACTTCTAGAATAACTTGTGCAACAAGGAACATTAGCCACTTCAGAAATATAAATGCTTTTTTTCCCCCTCTGCCTCCATTTTCTGCTTCCTGCCTTCTCTCCTCCAAAACCCTCCCCTGCCTTGCCCATTTGAGATGAAAGCTAACTTCAGAGTTGACTAGCTCCATGGGCCTGCCAATATAAACCTTGAGTACATTACATTTTAGTCTAACAAAATATAGGAAGCATGAAGCTAAGCAATCACAAAGGAAATGATTGAAAGGAAGAGTCAGAATAGATGTAGAATGAGGGGAAGCATGAAAAAAATCAACATTAAAATCAAATCCAAGTCACTTTTTGCTAGCAAGAATGAGTTTATGATTTGCAGATTGAATATAACAAAGAAAAGTATTTTTCATAACAATGATTTATATATTCAGCCTTTTGTTAGAAAATGATTCATTTTGTATTACAGCCGTATCTCTTCTTGCCCTTATATTTAAAGTTCTTTCTGCATTTCCATCATAAGCCCCTAGATTGAGTGTTTCGTAACTTGACCACAAAAATTCACTGCAGACAGAAATTTTAAATTCAAGATATTATTTTTATGGTGGATTTTCCAGACTATTGACATTATTCATTTGTCTATTTTTGAGTTAACAGAACTACATAACTTGTTTAAATGTTCTAGTTATAGAAAATTGTTAATGCTTTCCTACTTGAGTCTTTTTCCTGAAATAAAATTTAAAAATTAAATGATGTAATATTTTCTTCTGAATTGGTAATTTCATGTTCATAACATCCATATTATCAGTAAGTGATAGAAGTTACCTTTGGCTCCACACAGCCACTGAATCTTAGAGTGGTAAAGAACTTAAAAGTCATTTAATTTAGTAAGAATGTAATAATTACTCCAGGCAGTAAGGAAAGTATATGAGTTTACTTTGCAACATAGTTACAGAAATCAACTTACGTTTTGTTCAGTGAAGTCAAGGTTTTTGTCCATGCACAATAGATGAAGGCCATGATTTCCCCAAGGTAAGTTCAAATGTCATAGTGTGTCTAATCTAATTTTCATTTGACTTCAGAGGAATGCCAAAAGAGAGAGCATGTTGTATTTACATATCACTATATTTTATATCAAGCTTTCTGTCATCCTTTGTATTTTTTTTTTCTTAGACGGCTCTTAGAAATGTCTTCAAGAGATTTGATACAAACTGTGATCTAAAATATAGCCTATTTCATTAATTTTGTATCTCAAGATAGAACATTAAGCAAAGTGTCAAAGATTGTTTATTTCTCTAACTGGAATAAAAGAATGGATACTCTTTGGTCACACATAGGACAAATTATTCTAGATCCTGGAAATATAAACATGAATAAAACATGATCTTATCCTTTAAGTAATTCATACTCCAACAGAGGAAAAATACAAATATTGATCATACAGAGAGAACGTGACATATCTTATAACAGATATATGTACTTGGTGCTATAAGAACACAGAATAGGGTGTTTTATCTATTGTGGGCATCCTAAGATCATCTCCCCAAGAAGTATGTTTTTCTCTAAATATTTGGGATAAAAAAGTGTTAATATGGCAAAACTTTTTTTAAGTGAACCAAAGGCATTTGCAACACACACAAAAGAGCATATAGAGATACTCACTGGAGGTATAAGATACTGAATATTAAAAACCACAATAAGTAAAAGACTGAAGAAGAATAAAGAAAATGGCAAGGACTCAAGTAAGATAAAATTATAGAGATAAAATAGTTGGGTGGGGTAGGTAATTCAGGGCTTTTCTACCATGGTTAAAATTTGATACTTAGACAAAAAGTGATGTATAACTGTTGAAACTTTTAGACAGCACAACTGTTGTGAACAAATATATCTTGACTAGGATACTCTGGTGCCAAAGCTATCCCAGTTAAGAGACAACGCAAATAGCTCTTAGTCTAGGATGTTTTCACTAAGTGTAGAGAAAAGGAATACACAAGCCATAATTAGAAATAAAAGTGAATAAGGGTTGATAAATAGAATAGAGGGGTCACTAAATGAGATTGACATAGGATATTTTCATGCCTCTTTGCCAGACACAGTCCTCTGTAGCTGGCAACGCCGATACCCAGGCGCCATTCAGGCCCAGGCTTGCAGTAGAAGGTTCCCTCTCCACTGAGAGCTGTTCCATCACTTAATAAAAACTCTCCTCTGCCTTTTTTACCCTTTGATTATCAGAATAACCTCATTCTTCTTGGATGCGGGACAAGAACTTGGGAACCACTAAATGTAGTTACAAAAAAGGCTGTAACACTGTGGCCCTCCACCCTCCGCCAGCACCATGCAGCCCCCACCCCCACCCCCAACGTGACAGGAAGCAGTGGCAAGGCTGAGCCAGCCCCAGAGCCACAGGTTGGAGTGTGGTAGCAAGAACTAATAAGCTGTAACACAGGCAGGCTGGGGCACACCTGACTCAGCTGCAGGCTGAGCCTGGATCCCATGGCAAACATAAGATCCAGGTTAGAGCACAAGCCAAGAGCAGGCCCAGTGGGCTGAGAGGACAGGACACCTTCTACTACCCAAAGGCGGGTAGTCCCCACCACCTGAAGGAAGGTAGTCCCCCAGTGTGGATGAGTCCAGGGCTTTTACGGGCTTAAAATGGAGGTGTGTGTGCTGATTGGTTTGGGAGTATGCAAAAAAGGTTAAATCAAAGACTCCACTCAAAGGTAGATACTACAGTGCAAAGAAACCAATTGGGAAAGGGTAGGTAAATGTAAAATAGGTGAACGATGGGGATCAATCAGAGGAAAACACACCAAATGGGAAAAGAGGTTCTCAATCCAGTCCATGGATATATCTGAGATTTGCAGCATGGCTTTTGAGCTTTAAACTGTCTTTGGTCTGAAGGTGGGGTTTCACTAGGGACCCTCCCCTGTGTGCTTAGGGATTTGTCTGCCTCCTGCCACTATCAAGATCAAGAAGAGGAGAAAATATAATGAGTTTATTTGAAGGCATTTGGAATTTGAGATGATCTGAAGATACCTAAGGGTAGACAATTATCACATTTTCAATATAGGAATATCATGTAAATTGGAGCTATGAAATTATTAAAAGAGAACTGGTGTGTAGAAAGTACCAGCAACTTGAGGAATGTCATATTTTAAGTTGTGGATTGAGAAAGAGGAGTTTATTTAAAGACACTGAGAAGGCAAAGTCAGAAATGGAACAATGCAAGTTTTTGGTTGTATAAACTTAAAGAGTAGAATGTTATAAGGTGAGGTTAATACATAAAATGCAAAAGACACAGATGAGAAAATAACTGCTGCAAAGTCTAGTTGATTTGTTGATGAAGAGGTCAACAGTGAAACTGATTCGCTGGAGTTGTTAAAGGTAGAAACGCAACTACAGTAGGTTGAAGACTGATTTGAAAGTGAGAAAATGGAGTTTGAAGTGCCACAAATACAGGACCAGGTCTATCTTGTTTCTCCTAGTATCCCCAGGCATTGTACAGAACCTGACATAAAGAAGGTTTTCAATAACTATGTGTTGACAGATAGACAGAGATTGACTGATCCATCACAATTCTTAACAGAAATGAAACTGAAAAGAAAAGAAATTGAGCTATAGCCAGAGGGGAATGTAATATTCAGAAATTTTATTTTCTTGTATTTCTGTATAGAAATTGAAAAGCAGTTTCCAGTATTAAAAATAAAGACTAAAATATATAAGGCATTGGTAGAGAGCTACATTATAAAACAAGGTGCAAGAGATGAGAGCCTATAGGATTGAAAGTAAAGGTGTGGCAGTCTTATTTACTTAGCCTGGAGGGAAGAAATTATGGCTGGGAGTGATACAGATAAGGGAATAGGTGGGATGTTTCTCAGTATATAATACAGATATATTTCTTAATATAGAAAGCAAAACAAGTTTCTGAGTGTAAAAATATGGGGTTGGCTAAGACTAAGAGAATAGTTGTAAGAAAGAATTATAGGTAACAGGCAAAAAAATGATATGCAGCACTGAAGTTCAATCTAAGGTTAGAAATATCAATTTAGAATATCACCCACTCACAAAGCTGAGTAATTTCAAAGATTAGATATACCAGAAGGGAGGACTGATTATAGATAATTCTAGGATTAGGTATTTTGGGTAAAAGAGTAATGAAAACTAATGTGCAAAATAATGAAGCAGTTCTGATGATCTTCGTCTATGATGCTTAAGTAGGGAATAAAGCCAGGAGAAGAAGACCTTTGGCCTTGTGGGAAGGGAATTATCAACAAACTGGAGATTTTGAGGAGGTTAAAGAACAACTGTTAATGAACTGAAGGTATGAGATGGATGGGATAAGCAATTACATCAGGAAGTGATATTTGTATTTTATCTGTCTGAGGTGGAGAAACATGTTAACCCACAGGCTGTGGCTATGAAGAGTCAGTGGCTAAAATACACTTGAGTGAAAATGACTGGAATTGGGTGGCTCAAGCTGCTTTTTAAGACAAGATATTAGAGAGAAGTTCTCCACAAAGTTATTACATGACCCCAAATGGTGTCACAGCTAGAAATAAAAAAGAAGATAACAAGTTATGTGCAAAGTGTTTATGGTTCACCAGAGCAATCATTGATAGTGATAAAGCCACCTACATAGGTGATTAAGCAAATGTGTACTCATTGGAGCTCACAGACTACTAGGAGCTCATGGTTTATCAGATCTCATAAATGGAAATGGTTGTCCCTATAAATGAATTAATACACATCGACTCTAACATAATTTTTATCCATAATTTACAATGATTGTTTACTGAGAATCTGCTAATGACAGCCATTGGTATATGAAGTGGGATCAAACTTTATTTCTTTTCCCTTAAGGGCATAATAATTTATTTGTAAGTAAAGTGGAAGAATAATATGACATGTTACATAAATGGTAAAGACAATATGTGCTTCAGGAGTGGAAACAGAAACCAGGCCATGTTATCTTATTTTCCTGTAAACCTGAAGGAGTTTGCCCTCAATGATCACCCCTGTTACTGTTTTTTTTTTAAGTAAGTGGAGTGAAAGACTCCTTTCATGTCCTCAGATATGGTAGAGGGCATTTATAGAAAACAGAGCAGCATCTGAGTTTTCTCATTCCCTGTTGGATCTGCCTAAGGGAATAAAGATAATTATGATGATGAGCTGTATCATTATTGTTTTAATTTATTGAGTGCTAATGATGCACTCAGCACAGTAGTAAGTAACTAAAAGGAAATGGTCCCCACCAGCCTCAGGACAGAGGCAGAATATAATAACAAATAGCAATATAGGAGGGGAAGGAAGATTCAACAGTCAGTGACATTTTAGGAACACAAAATTTGGAATAGATTGCTTAAGCTGAGACCTAACAAAAAAATAGGAGATAAACAAGAAAAAAAATGTGGTGAAGGTAGGGCTCTGTGACTGATGGAAGGATAAAGAGCACTTCATTGGTGGTTAGATAATATAAGACCAAATCAATCAGATATTCATGGGCATTCATAACTTCAAATATGTAGCCCATCATCAGATTGTATCTCACATCATACATGCCTGGCTTTGATTTAAAATATATGATTGCTACTATGAAAATGAACCACCCTGCATATTAAATGACCCAGAAGTTCTCAGTGAGACAGCAGGAAAAGTTAGACGATAAATTAGTAACTGCTATTAGATGACCCAGAAGTCCTCCGTGAGACAATAGGAAAAGTCAGACAATAAATTAATAACTACAAAGGAAGTGGGAGGTATGGGTGCTATAGGAACAAGAGGACTTAACCAACTCTGGAGGGGTCACAGATATGTGTAATTGTATGGTTCTACCATGTAGATTGGAATACAGGGGAAATTGGTCCGGGGAGAGAGTAAGATAGAGAAGGACAAAGCGAGTGAGAGAGAGGGTAGCAGAGAGGTGGTACCCAAGAGTGGAAACTGCTTGAGATATAAAGGATTTTTAGGCTTTGTCTCTATTTTTTTTTCCTGAATCTCATATACACTTCTACCTTTGTTTCCATTACCCAGCCCAATATACTTACAATACATCTTTGTCATTTGTAATGGTTTTGTTAGTTACAAACAATTCTAATCCTTAGTGATGCCAATATTTAATGACACCGGAAGACAAAGTCTAACATATTTATAATATTTAAGAAAGGCAAAGGACAGTAAAAATGATTCAATGAGAAAAGATATGGAGCTATTATGTGATGCAGTCTGGAAAAATTAGAGTTGATATGGAATGTGATATATTTATTTATTTAATAGATTTAGGGATAAAAGTACAATTGTGTTACATGGATATATTACATAGTGGTGAAGTCTGGCCTTTTAGTGTACTCATCGCCCAAATAATGTTCATGGTATCCAATAGGTAGTATTTCATCCCTCACCAACCTCCCACTCTCCTATCCTCTGGAGTCTCCAGTGTCTGTTAGTCCGCTCTGTATGTCCATGTGTACCCATTGTTTAGTTCCCACTTACAAGTGAGACTACATGATTTTGGGGCTTCTGTTTCTGAGTTATTTCCCTTAGCATAATGGTCTTCAGTTCCATCCATGTTCCTGCAAAATACATGATTTTATTCTTTTCTCTGGCAGAGTAGTATTCCATGATGTGTCTGTATATGTGTATACACTTTTTTTAATCCAGTCATCCACTGATGGATGTGTAGACTGACTACCTATTTTGCTATTGTGAATAGTGTTGCTATAAACATACCAGGGCAGTTGTCTTTTTTTATATAATTATTTATTTTCCTTTCAGTAGAGACCCAGTAGTGGGATTGCTGGATCGAAGAGTAGCTCTAGTTTAGTTATTTGAGAAATCTTTACACCGTTTTCCACAGAAGCTGTACCAATTTACATTCCTACCAACAGTGTATAAGCATTTTCTTTTCCTACAATACTTGCCAACATCTGTTGCTTTTTGACTTTTTAGTAATGCCCATTCTGATTGGTGTAAGATGGTATCTCATTGTGGTTTTAATTTGAGTTTCTCTGATAATTAGTGATGTTGAGCACTCCATCATATGTTTGTTGGCCTCTTGTGTATCTTCTTTTAAATAATGTCTTTTCATATCCTTTGCCCATTTTAATAGGGTTATTGTTGGGTTTTTTTGTTTTTTGTTTTTTGTTTGTTTTTTGTTTTGTTTTGTTTTTTCCTGCTGATTAATTCGAGTTCCTTATAGATTCTGGGCCTTTTGTTGGATGAGTAACTTGTAAATATTTTTTTCTCATTCTGTAGGTTGTTGGTTTAATATGTTAACTCTTTGCTTTGCTGTGCAAAAGCATTTTAGTTTAAGTTCCATTTGTCTATTTTCATGTTTGTTGCATTTCCTTTTGAAAACTTAGTCATAAATTATTTGCTGAGGCCAATGTCCAGGAGAGTTATTTCTAGATATTCTTCAAGAATTTTTGTAATTTCAGATCTTATGTTTAGGTCTTTAATCTATCTTGAATTAATTGTTATATATGGCAAGAAGTATGGGTCCACTTTCATTCTTTTGCTTACGGCTCTTTGATTTTTCCAGCACCATTTATTGAAAATAGTGTCCTTTACCCAGTGTATATTTCTGCTGACTTTGTCAAAGATTAATTGCTTGTAGGTATGTAGTTTTATTTCAGGCATCACTATTCTGTTCCACTGATCTATGTGTCTATTTTTTTTTACCAGTACTGTTTTGGTTACTATAGCCTTGCAGCATAGTTTTCAGTCAGATAGGGTGACACTTTCGGCTTGTTTTGGCTTAGGATTGCTTTGGCTCTTCAGGCACTTTTTTGATTCTATATAAATTTTAAAATTGTTTCTTCTAATTCTGTAAACAATGACATTGGTAATTTAATGAGAATTGCATTAAATCTGCAGGTTACTTTGGGAAGAATGGTTATTTTGATGATATTGGTTGTCCTAATACATGAGCATGGGATGTGTTTTCATTTGAAGTGTCCTCTACATTTTTTCATCAGCTTTTTGTAGTTATTTCTGGAGAGATTTTTTGTCTCCTTAATTAAATGGATTTCTAGGTAGATTTTTTTTCTTCCTTTTTTTTTTTTATTATTATACTTTAAGTTCTAGGGTACATGTGCATAACGTGCAGGTTTGTTACATATGTATACTTGTGCCATGTTGGTGTGCTGCACCCATCAACTCGTCAGCACCCATCAACTCGTCATTTACATCAGGTATAACTCCCAGTGCAATCCCTCCCCTGTGCCCCCTCCCCATGATAGGCCCCGGTGTGTGATGTTCCCCTTCCCGAGTCCAAGTGATCTCATTGTTCAGTTCCCACCTATGAGTGAGAACATGTGGTGTTTGCTTTTCAGTTCTTGTGATAGTTTGCTAAGAATGATGGTTTCCAGCTGCATCCATGTCCCTACAAAGGACTCAAACTCATCCTTTTTGATAGCTGCATAGTATTCCATGGTGTATATGGGCCACATTTTCTTAATCCAGTCTGTCACTGATGGACATTTGAGTTGATTCGAAGTCTTTGCTATTGGGAATAGTGCCTCAATAAACATACATGTGCATGTGTCTTTATAGCAGCATGATTTAGAATCCTTTGGGTATATACCCAGTAATGGGATGGCTGGGTCATATGATACTTCTAATTCTAGATCCTTGAGGAATCGCCATACTGTTTTCCATAATGGTTGAAATAGTTTACAATCCCACCAACAGTGTAAAAGTGTTCCTATTTCTCCACATCCTCTCCAGCACCTGTTGTTTCCTGACTTTTTAATGATTGCCATTCTAACTGGTGTGAGATGGTATCTCATTGTGGTTTTGATTTGCATTTCTCTGATGGCCAGTGATGATGAGCATTTTTTCATGTCTCTTGGCTGTATGAATGTCTTCTTTTGAGAAATGTCTGTCCATATCTTTTGCCCACTTTTTGATGGGGTTGTTTGTTTTTTTCTTGTAAATTTGTTTGAGTTCTTTGTAGGTTCTGGATATTAGCCCTTTGTCAGATGAGTAGATTGCAAAAATTTTCTCCCATTCAGTAGGTTGCCTGTTCACTCTGATGGTAGTTTCTTTTGCTGTGCAGAAGCTCTTTAGTTTCTTTCATTAGATCCCATTTGTCAATTTTGGCTTTTGTTGCCATTGCTTTTGGTGTTTTAGACATGAAGTCCTTGTCCATGCCTATGTCCTGAATGGTATTACCTAGGTTTTCTTCTAGGGTTTTTATGGTATTAGGTCTAACATTTAAGTATCTAATCCATCTTGAATTAATTTTCATATAAGGAGTAAGGAAAGGATCCAGTTTCAGCTTTCTACTTATGGCTAGTCAATTTTACCAGCACCATTTATTAAATAGGGAATCCGTTCCCCATTTCTTGTTTTTCTCAGGTTTGTCAAAGATCAGATGGCTGTAGATGTGTGGTATTATTTCTGAGGACTCTGTTCTGTTCCATTGGTCTGTATCCCTGTTTTGGTACCAGTACCATGCTGTTTTGGTTACTGTACCCTTGTTGTATAGTTTGAAGTCAGGTAGCCTGATGCCTCCAGCTTTGTTCTTTTGACTTAGGATTGTCTTGGCAATGTGAGCTGCTTTTTGGTTCCATATGAACTTTAAAGCACTTCCAATTATGTGGTCAATTTTGGAATAAGTGCGATGTGGTGCTGAGAAGAATGTATATTCTGTTGATTTGGGGTGGACAGTTCTGTAGATGTCTATTAGATCTGCTTGTTGCAGAGATGAGTTCAATTCCTGGATATCCTTGTTAACTTTCTGTCTCGTTGATCTGTCTAATCTTGACAGTGGGGTGTTGAAGTCTCCCATTATTATTGTATGGGAGTCTAAGTCTCTTTGTAAGTCTCTAAGGACTTGCTTTATGAATCTGGGTGCTCCTGTATTGGGTGCATATATATTTAGGATAGTTAGCTCTTCCTATTGAATTGATCCCTTTACCATTATGTAATGGCCTTGTCTCTTTTGATCTTTGATGGTTTAAAGTCTGTTTTATCAGAGACTAGTATTGCAACCCCTGCTTTTTTTGGTTCTCCATTTGCTTGGTAGATCTTCCTCCATTCCTTTATTTTGAGCCTATGTATGTCTCTGCATGTGAGATGGGTCTCCTGAATACAGCAGACTGATGGGTCTTGACTCTTTATCCAGTTTGCCAGTCTGTGTCTTTTAATTGGAGCATTTAGTCCATTTACATTTAAGGTTAAGATTGTTATGTGTGAACTTGATCCTGCCATTATGATATTAACTGGTTATTTTGCTCGTTAGTTGATGCAGTTTCTTCCTAGCCTCAATGGTCTTTACATTTTAGCATGTTTTTTCAATGGCTGGTACCAGTTGTTCCTTTCCATGTTTAGTGCTTCCTTCAGGGTCTCTCATAAGGCAGGCCTGGTGGTGACAAAATCTCTAAGCATTTGCTTATCTGTAAAGGATTTTATTTCTCCTTCACTTATGAAACTTAGTTTGGCTGGATATGAAATTCTGGGTTTAAAATTCTTTTCTTTAAGAATGTTGAATATTGGCCCCCACTCTCTTCTGGCTTGTAGAGTTTCTGCTGAGAAATTTGCTGTTATTCTGATGGGCTTCCCTTTGTGGGTAACCCAACCTTTCTCTCTGGCTGCCCTTAAGATTTTTTCCTTCATTTCAACTTTGGTGAATCTGGCAATTATGTGTCTTGGAGTTGCTCTTCTCGAGGTGTATCTTTGTGGTGTTCTCTGTATTTCCTGAATTTGAATGTTGGCCTGCCCTACTAGGTTGGGGAAGTTCTCCTGGATGATATCCTGAAGAGTGTTTTCCAACTTGGTTCCATTTTCCACCTCACTTTCAGGCACCCCAATCAGACGTAGATTTGGTCTTTTTACATAATCCCATACTTCTTGCAGGCTTTGTTCATTTCTTTTTCTTCTTTTTTCTTTAGATTTATCTTCTCGCTTCATTTCATTCATTTGATCCTCAATCACTGATACTTTTTCTTCCAGTTGATGAAGTCGGTTACTGAAGCTTGTACATTTGTCATGTATTTCTCGTGTCATGGTTTTCATCTCTGTCAGTTCGTTTATGGCCTTCTCTGCATTAATTACTCTAGTTATCAATTCTTCCACTCTTTTTTCAAGATTTTTAGTTTCTTTGTGCTGGGTACGTAATTTCTCCTTTAGCTCTGAGAAGTTTGATGGAATGAAGCCTTCTTCTCTCATCTCGTCAAAGTCATTCTCCGTCCAGCTTTGATCCATTGCTGTCGATGAGCTGCGTTCCTTTGTAGGGAGAGATGCACTCTTATTTTTTGAATTTCCAGCTTTTCTGCCCTGCTTTTCCCCCATCTTTGTGGTTTTATCTGCCTTTGGTCTTTGATGATGGTGACGTACTGATGGGGTTTTGGTGTGGGTGTCCTTCCTGTTTGTTAGTTTTCCTTCTAACAGTCAGGACCCTCAGCTGTAGGTCTGTTGGAGATTGTTTGAGGTCCACTCCAGACCCTGTTTGCCTGGGTATCAGCAGCAGAGGCTGCAGAAGATAGAATATTGCTAAACAGAGAGTGTACCTGTCTGATTCTTGCTTTGGAAGCTTCCTCTCAGGGGTGTACTCCACCATGTGAGGTGTGGGGTGTCAGTCTGCCCCTAGTGGGGGATGTCTCCCAGTTAGGTTACTCAGGGGTCAGGGACCCACTTGAGCAAGCAGTCTGTCCTGTCCGTTCTCAGATCTCAACCTCCGTGTTGGGAGATCCACTGCTCTCTTCAAAGCTGTCAGACAGAGTCGCTTGCGTCTGCAGAGGTTTCTGCTGCTTTTTGTTGTTGTTGTTGTTGTTTAGCTGTGCCCTGTCCCCAGAGGTGGAGTCTACAGAGACAGGCAGGCCTCCTTGAGCGGCTGTGAGCTCCACCCAGTTCGACCTTCCCAGCGACTTTGTTCACCTATTTAAGCCTCAGCAATGCCGGGTGCCCCTCCCCCAGCCTCGCTGCTGCCTTGCCCTTAGATCGCAGACTGCTGTGCTAGCAATGAGGGAGGCTCCGTGGGCATGGGACCCTCCCAGCCAGGTGTGGGATATAATCTCCTGGTGTGCCCGTTTACTAAGACCCTTGGTAAAGCACAGTATTGGGGTGGGAGTTACCCAATTTTCCAGGTGTTGTGTGTCTCAGTTCCCCTGGCTAGGAAAAGGGATTCCATTCCCCCTTGTGCTTCCCAGGTGAGGCAATGCCTCGCCCTGCTTCAGCTCTCGCTGGTCAGGCTGCAGCAGCTGACCAGCACCGATTGTCAGGCACTCCCTAATGAGATGAACCCAGTACCTCAGTTGAAAATGCAGAAATCACCTGTCTTCTGTGCCGCTCGCGCTGGGAGCTGGAGACTGGAGCTGTTCCTATTTGGCCATCTTGCTCAGCCCTCTAGGTAGCGTTTTCTTTGTAGCTATTATAAATGGGATTAAGTTAATAATTTTGTCTCAGTTTGATAATTATTGGTGTTGCTATAATTATAAGCATGCTACTGATTTTTCTACATTGATTTGGTACCTAGAAACTACCCTAAAGTCATTTACAAAATCTGGGACTTTTTTGGAAGAGTCTTTAGGATTTTCTAGTTATAAGATCATATCTCCAGTGAGCAGAGATAATTTGCCTTCATATTTTACAATTTGGATGCTTTTTGTTTCTTTCTCTTGCCTAATTTCTCTAGGTAGGTCTTCCAATACTATGTTGAATAGGAGTGGTGAGAGTAAGTATCCTTGTTTTGTTCCAATGCTTAGAACAAATACTTTCAGTCTTCCTCATTCAGTATGATGTTGGCTGTGGGGTTTTCATATCTGGCTTTTATTATTTTGAGGTATGTCCCTTTTATGCCCAGTTTGTTGAGAGTTTTTGTAATGGAGGAATGCTGGATTTTGCTGTATACTTTTTCCACACCTATTGAAATAATTACATATATTTTTTGTAATTCTATTTATGTAGTGAATCACATTTATCAGTTTGGTTACATTGAACCATCTTTGCATCCCTAGAATAAAGTCCACTTGATCATGGTATATTACCTTTTTAGTGTGTTACTGGATTGAGTTTGTTAGTACTTTGTTAAGATTTTGCATCTATTTTCATCAGGGAAACTGGCCTGTAGTTTGTTGTTGTTGTTGTTATGGCCTTCCCAGGCTTTGGTATTAAGGTGATGCTGGCTGCGTATCTGTGCACTGTTCTCCACATTCTAGATTCCTTGTAATATGGAAATTGTGGTTTCTTGTGTTAGATTTGAAGACTGAATATTATCGAACATTGACGGCTTTTCAAGAAACGTTATAAAAATGTATTTGTACAATTTAAAACTTAGTAGTTCTTTCAAATAAAATATCACAATATTTTAGGGGCTCTGCTTCTTTTCAGGAATTGCTAGAAAAAATAAAACACACTGAAATGTAAACATAGTAACTTACAAAATTATTTTGGCAAAACTTAAACAATAATACTTCAAGGTACTAGGCATCTTAAAACAGATAAAATTGTCCCTGATGAAGGTGGCTTTCCTATTCTCCTGTGCTTGACTAGACTTTAGACAGGTTTCCTCCTTCTGAATCTCTGCCTGACCCCAATCTTCCTTTTCCTTCTTTCTGTTTATTTATTTTCGGGTGGGGGTGGGGGTGGGACAGGTCTCACTCTGTCACACAGACTGGAGTGCAGTGGAGTGATCACAGCTCACCGCAGCCCTGACCTCCCCAGGCTCAGGTGATCCTCCAATCTCAGGCTTCCGAGTAGCTGGAACTACAGGAATACTGCTGCCTCAGCCTCCCAAGTAGTTGTGACTACAGGGGTGTGCCACCATGCCTGGCTAAATTTTTTCTTTTCTTTTCTTTTTTTCTTTTTGTATTTTGTGGAGACAAGGTTTCACCATGTTTGTCAGACTGGCCTTAAACTTGTGGGTTCAACTGATCCGCCTACCTCTGCCTGCCAAAGTGCTGGGATTACAGGCATGAGCCAATGTGCCAGGTTCTTGATCATCCTTTTCTCCCAGCATTTACTTTCTTTGCCCTTTGGAAATGTAAATTTTTAAAACACTTCCTAACAAGTTTACCACCGAAGAATATCTTTTTGGTGTTTCTGAGAGTAATCTCTTTGAAATGTAATCATCAAAGAAGTGGAGTTTCTATTTCTCAGATTCTGAAGGAGGGTATGACTAAGTTGTAAAACTACCTCCTGTCAGGAAGATATGAGAAAGTTGACTTTTCCCTTGGGTACAGCTGATTAGCAGACCCAAATGGCCTATAATTTTCCTCACCACTGCCCGAGCTCTTAAAACTCTTCAGCCTTTTCTTTAAGCAGAGTTGAGATAAGGCTGAGTTCCGGCCTCTATACCTTACTGTAATAGCCTTCGATAAAGTGCTCCTTCCCTGCTTAATTAAAATTGGTGTAATTTTTACTTTTGGCATTCATAAGTAAATTCTGATTTTGCTAAAAGTCCATGGAATGAATTTGACATGTACTGGCAATAGCAAGTTCACTGCCCTGAATAAAAAAAAATTAACTCTAAATAGTTATACATCTAAATGTGAAATGCAAATGATAAAACTTCTAGAAGAAAACATAGGAGAAAATCTTCCCAAACTTTTATTTTGCAATAATTTTTTTAGATAAAATACTAAAAGAAAGTAGCATATGTAAGAAAATAAATCTATAGGTAGGTTTTTATAACACCATAAAAGAATAATTTTTTTTCAGCTAAAATATAATTTTTAAAATGTGAATGTAAGACTTTTTAAGATACATCTTAAAACTAATTGGCTTTTTAGTCCCAAAGACTGGGCATAGAAGGCAAATTCTGACACTAAAATTGTGGAAAAAATGAATCCAGGTTTCCATTATAACTTATTTAATTCACCATATCTAGTTTATGGAGTTTGTTATTTAGTGTCTATTGCTCCCCCCATAACGAATTCAAAAGTTTGCTAACATTTTGCTATGCAATATCATCATCTGTTAAAATTCAAGAAACTGACCTTATTGCTTCCATGACAGAATCTGATGAATAATATCATTACTATGATCTGAATGTTTGTGTCCCCTCAAAATTCATATGTTGAAATTCTAACCCCTAAGTTGATGCTATTAGGAGGTGGAGCCTTTTTGGATGTGATTGGACCATGAAGATGGAGCCCTCAGGGATGGAAGTAATAACCCTTTAAAAACAGATCTGAGAGAGTATATTTGCTTCTTTCCAGAATGTGAAGACAGAATGAGAAGGTACCATCCATGAACCAGGAGACAAACCCTCACCAGATACCAAATATGCCAGGGGCTTGATTTCAGACTTCTCAGTCTCCAGAACATTGAGGAATAAATTTCTATTTTTCATCAGCCTCCCAGCCTCTCGTATTTTGTTATGGCAGTCCAAAAAGACTCAGACACATGCACATTATGTTAATATTTTTAAAGGCATCTCACATTTTAAAACATCACATCCCACATTCTATTTAGTTAAAGCCTTCCTTCCAATATGATAAAAGTCAATGACTCTTACTCTTGAGGAGAAAAGTGGAAAGTCAAGTCATTGTCACATAGAAGAGATTATAGTAATAAACTGTAATGAAGAATAGAATGTTTACCCCCGACCTAGGACTTCTTTTTCTAAATTCTTTGACTTGAGGAAACATACCCAATGATAGCCAGAAATTTGAATGTCTCAAGAGTTGAGATCTCAGGTCACTGCTGTGATTCAGGGAGAGTACAATTACATGTTCTCAATCACATTCAGATGAGAGATCTTGGTTATGTCCTCTATTATTGAAGGTGTAGGGAACAGTGCACCTAGATAAGAACAAAGATAATCTCGGAGATTTAAAAAAATCAGTAGCAAAGAAATAGCAAGATTATTATTAAAAGAATATTGTGTATTTGTCTTTATTTGTCACACTTCCCAGCATTTTTTTTATTAGACCGAGGTAACCACACTGGATTTAGGAGAATTGATTATTACAATTTCAGGAGAAAGACTGGCAGCGTCTAGCTTATGGGGCCTTTGTAAAGCACCGTTGGGAATCAAAAAGAAAATCTCTGAAGGGAGCTAGAATTAAGAATGATGTCATAAGAAGAACTCAGAAGATAATTCAGAGAAAGCCAGGCTATCCTGCCACTGGCTGGATATGAGAGGAAGAAAGGGGATTCTCCTCAGAGGAGGTCAGAGCCTGAGAGTGAAGCACCAGTCCTAGGGGCATCAGTGAGCCTGAGGAGAGAACAGTCGGCACCAAAGTACCTTCTAATTCTTCTTTGCCTAGTGCCAAGGAGACTGAGTGTCCCAGCCACTATCTCCACTCCACTATTTGACATTTTAGTAAACATATCATATAGCCTATACTGGCTGAACAGTCATATTATTCTTATCACTTTTAGGAAACAGCTTTCCATCTGCAGCTATCTGAAGTGCTTTTTAGTTGTTGGTGGTGGTGATGTTGTTGTTGTTCTAAATAAGATACCCTGTTCCTGCCTCAAAAATGCTGTCTCAACCTACATTATTTTATGCAGAGTGGACTGTGCTGACTTGCCAGTCATATATAAGCCTATATATATAGCCTTAAACTCAGTGTAATAACTGTAATCACATGATTTTCTGGCAAATATTTTTCATTGAAAGCAAGGTTACTTGAACTGAACTTAGTTTAATTGATTTATTCAATGGAGAATAGTACTTGAAAGTTTCAAATTAGTCTAGTAAAACTAGTAAAGGAGCTAAGGGATAGAATAATGCCTCAATCAAGGCCTGCCTGTCAAAGCATTCCCACTGAAGAATTCTTTCAAATAAACTATTTCTGGTTCCCAGGATTACAGAACCCCTAAATGACAATTTCTCATTGCATCACTAGTGCCAAGATATTTATGTTGTATTCTGTAAGCACCATAATATTAAAGAGAATAACCAATAATATTCATGGAATGAAAAATAAAATTAATGATTTTGGCAATTATAAAAAGAACACTGAGTTATTAAAATTAGTCTGATCTTTAAGAAATTTCAGCCCAGCAGTACTAATGTTATTAAAAATAGCAAGATCATAACAAGTAGTCATTTGAATTTGCATATGTGAATGAGAATGTTCTTAATTACAAATTACATTCTCTAAATTATTTAGAAGCTGTAAATCAGTACAACAAAGAAAAACATGCTTAAAGAGTAAAGTGTTTAGGGGATTTTCAAATGCAGATGATGGTGGCAACAATAGTCAAACAAGGGTTTTGCTCTTTTTCAAATAAAATATTTTATTTAAATAGAATATTATGAAAGAAATGATAAAAATTTCTAAAATTCAGCGACACCTCCCTTAATCTAGAGTGCTGTTTCCTGGAAGATATGATTATCTACAACATCATCCTAAAACAAAAGTAAGTGAAACTGATTCCAGGCTCCCAAAAAGGTGGATATAAAGTTCTGCTACTAAGTCATTTATTTAACAATGATTTATCTAATATTTATTACTTAGTAGCCACTATGTAAAATGTCAGGGAATATGGATTGACAGATCTTAAGCAATATCCTCTTTTGAAAAGATGAAGCAGACATACTTTTTATCTAGTTTTTTCACTAAGTACAACAAAAAAATATCCTATGTTGTATACAAAACAACCGTAAGATTACCCTGAATAGTAAAGAGAATAAGTCAGACCAGCTAAGAACTCAAGACTAGAGGAACAACGGTGGTAAGTTCCCTGAGTTTTATTTTTGTCTCATATATCCTAAACTAGGTACTATAGAAGCTGGCAACCTGGAAATGACAAGCATAGATCAAGAAAAGTCAGCTCTTCATGAACAAAAGACAAGGAAGGAGGTAGCCTAGCAAGACTTGAAAACTTTTTACTTACTAACCCTCTATCTAGTAAACTACCATAGACAAATTTGCAGCCCCAACTCAGCAAAAGCAAGTGATGAGGCTAGATTTCCACCTTTTCCAGGTTATACCAAGGTGACCAACTCACCCAAAAAGATGGTGTCAGAGAAACTGAATGTAGATAGCCTTGCACTCTCAGTGTCAGTGAAGTCCTATGGAGACTAATGACAAGGTGCCCCTCTCCCTGCCATTTAAGGTACTATCAGCAAATGGCTAACAAGTACCCTAAATTCCCACTTCAGCCAAGAAGTAAAAATTAGCCCTAATTCCTGGGTGTCAAAAGAGACCAAATGGAGAACCTGGACTTCCAGCCAACCTGGCTGTAACAAGGGAGCATTCCTCCCTCCAAAGCAGGGCCAGAGGAAGTCAACTAAATTTCAAGAATCAAATGAGATCCAGAGTATGAAAACATAATTCCAAAAATGTCCAGGTGCTATGACCTAAGTGTTTATATCCCCCACAATTTATATGCTAGAACTTAATTCCAAGTGTGATAGTGTTAGTAGATGGGGCTTTTAGGAGGTGATTTGATCATGATGTTAGTTCCCTTTTAAAATAGACTCCAGAGAGCCAGCTATCCCTTTCCACTCTGTGAAGACACTGCTAGAAAATATGATCTATGAAGAGGGCCTTCACCAGACACCAATCTGCTGATGACTTGAAAATGAACTTCCCAGCTTCCAGAACTATAAGAAATAAATGTTTGTTGTTTTTAAGTTACCCAGTCTAAGATAGTTTTTGTTAAAGCAGCCCAAATGGACTAAGACACTAAACTTCAATTTAATATCACCCATTATAGTATGAACCAGGAAGATCTCAAACTGAATTTAAAAAAAAAAAAAAAAAAAAAAACACAATGGAAACTAACACTGAGATGATACAGATAATAGAATTTACATGACAAAAATTAAAACATTCATAAAAAAATGCTTCAGTGAATGCTTCAGTGGGTATTAAGAACCTGATGGAAACAAATGAAACAAAAAAACAGAAGGCCTCAATAAATAAATGAGGGATATAGGGATGAATCAAATGGCCATTTTAGAACTGAAAACTAGAGTAGCTAAACTTATATATATATAATATGTATATTACATATACACACATGTATATGTATACACACACGTATGTGTGTGTGTGTGTATGTAAACTTTAATGGATGGGTTCAACAGCAGGATGGAGAGAACAAGAGTACATAGGAAAACATCAGTCAAACTTGAGTGGCACAACAGGAATTACCTAATCTGAACAACAAAGAAAAAATAAACTGAGACAAAAATGAACAGAGCCTCAAGGACATGTTGGAGTGTAAGAAAAGACTTAGCATTTGTGTCATCAGAGTTCTAGAGAAGAGAAGTAGAGAAGGGGAGACAAAGGTGAAAAGTATTCAAGTAAATAATAGCCGAAAATGTCCCAAATTTGGGCAAAACCCATAATTCTAAACAATTTGCTGTTTCCCTGAAAGGTTACATATCGTACTGTAAACTAGGGATCTAAGGGTATGAAGGAGGGAATAGACATTCATAAATTCTGTATAATGTTATAGATATTTTTTAAAGACTTAAAAAAGTGAATAGAGAGGAGACTAATTCAGGAAGAGAGGAAAAAATGTTACAGGGATGAAACAATGTGAATCTGATCTTAAAGAACAAGACAACTAGAAATCATCCATATCCGAACTCTAGCAGTTAATCAAATCCATAGAAGAAATTGAAACTTGTTTCTTTAATGGAAAGTACTGAACTTCAGTAAAAGAGCAGGATACATGACCTTTACCTTCAGGCAAAACATTAAACAAAATCTAATCATTGTTTATCCACTAAATTCTATCTGGTACCAAAGCAAGACAAAGACATTATAATAAAGGAAAATTATAGACCACTATCTTATGAATATAGATAAAAATATCCTCAACAAAATACTAACAAGTGAAATCCAATAATATGTGAAAAGGATTATAAAATGTGACTAAGGGAGAATATTCCAGAAATGCAAAAATTGTTCTATGGTGGTACATGGTAGCATGCCATATTAATAGAATAAAACATGAAAACCACATAATCATTTTAATATAAACAGACAAAAAATTTTTGACAAAAATCCAATACTTTATTTTTAAAACCCTCAGCAAGCTGGAAAGAGAAAGAAATATCCTCTACCTGATAAAGTATATCTACAAAAAACTCACAGCTAAATTATTTAATGGAGAAAGAATGGATAATTTCCTCCTAAGATCAAGAACAAGGATGCCTGCTGTAGTCACTTCTAGAAGAGAGTACTTAAGGTTCTAGCCACAACAATTAGACAACAACAACAAAAAAGTTATCCAAATTGGAAAAAAAGAAATAAAAGTATTTCTATTTGTGCACAACATAATCTTTTATGTAGAAAATCCAAATGATCCACTCAAATTTTTTTTGGAACTAATACATGTGTTTGGCAATGAGGAAGACACATGATCATAAACAATTCACTGTATTTCTATATATTATAATGAATAATCCAAAAATGAGATGAAGACACAATCCAATTTACAGTAACAACAAAGAAATAAAATATCTAAGATACACCTAACAAAATAAGTGTAAGATATCCACACCTAAAACTATAAAACAAAGTTGAATGAAATTAAATAATATTTAAATAAATGCAAATATGTCCCATTTTAATGGATTTAAATACATTACATTGTTAAGATGGCAATACTTTTCAAATTGATACACATATTGAACACAACTAAATTTTTAGGGATTTTAATTCACTATTAAAATTCCAGCTATATTTTTTGCAGAAATCAACACGCTGATTCTAAAATTAATGTGGAATTGGAGTAACTCAGAAAAGCTAAAACACTCTTGAGAATAAGAGCAATGTTGGAAGACTCATACTTTCTAATTTCAAAACCTACTACAAATTTAATTAGTCAAGACTGTGTGATATTTGCATAAGGATTGACATATAAATCAAGAAACTAGAATTAAAGATTCAGAAATAAATCCTCATATTTATGGCCAACTAATATTTTGACAAGGTATCAGTACAATTCAACTGGAGAAAAACAGTCTTTCTACAAATGGCTCTAGAACAACTGGATATCCACATGCAAAATAATGAAATTAAACCCAGAATTCACACCATAAAAATTAACTCAACATGTTTAGTTGACATAATGTTACACATAAATGTAAGCACTAAACCCATTAAGTTTCTGAAAGAATACATAAAAGCAAATATTTGTGGGCTGGAGTTTGTTTTCTTAGTTACAACAAAAAATAGCACAAACAGCCAAACAAAAATTAATACGTTGGATTTAATCAAAGTTAAAAACATTTGTGTGTCAAAAGACACCACGAAGTTCAAGAATAAACCTATAGAATAGAACAAAATCTTTACAAATATATACCTGATGAGAAACTTGAATGCAGAATATTATATGAAGAATTTCTACAATGCAACAACAAGAAGACAACCCAATGAGAGAATGGACAAAAATTTTAAGAAGCTACTTCTCTAAAGAAGAACGAATGGTCAACAAATACATGGAGAGATGCTCATCATCATTAGTCGGTAGGAAAATGAAAATTAAAATCACCAGTGAGATATCAGTTCACAATTACTAAGATGACAAGTGTTGTAAAGATAAAAATATTGTGTTGGTGTCAATGTGAATAAATTAGAACTCTCATACATTGTTGGTGGGGATGTAAAATGGCACAGTCAATTTTTTTCCCGTTTTTTTTTTTTTCCAGCAGCACTTTTTCAGCATTTTAATGATGAAGCTTGCTGATATAACATTTTTTTTTTTAATTTATTTATTATTATTATACTGTAAGTTGTAGGGTACATGTGCATAACGTGCAGGTTTGTTACATATGTATACTTGTGCCTTGTTGGTGTGCTGCACCCATCAACTCGTCATTTACATCAGGTATAACTCCCAATGCAATCCCTCCCCCCGCCCCCCTCCCCATGATAGGCCCCGGTGTGTGATGTTCCCCTTCCCGAGTCCAAGTGATCTCATTGTTCAGTTCCCACCCATGAGTGAGAACATGCGGTGTTTGGTTTTCTGTTCTTGTGATAGTTTGCTAAGAATGATGGATTCCAGCTGCATCCATGTCCTACAAAGCTGGAGGCATCACGCTACCTGACTTCAAACTATACTACAAGGCTACAGTAACCAAAACAGCATGGTACTGGTACCAAAACAGAGATATAGACCAATGGAACAGAACAGAGTCCTCAGAAATAATACCACACATCTACAGCCATCTGATCTTTGACAAACCTGAGAGAAACAAGAAATGGGGAAAGGATTCCCTATTTAATAAATGGTGCTGGGAAAATTGGCTAGCCATAAGTAGAAAGCTGAAACTGGATCCTTTCCTTACTCCTTATACGAAAATTAATTCAAGATGGATTAGAGACTTAAATGTTAGACCTAATACCATAAAAATCCTAGAGGAAAATCTAGGTAGTACCATTCAGGACATAGGCATGGGCAAAGACTTCATGTCTAAAACACCAAAAGCAACGGCAGCAAAAGCCAAAATTGACAAATGGGATCTCATTAAACTAAAGAGCTTCTGCACAGCAAAGGCACAGTCATTTTTTAAAGCAGTGTGGCACTGCCTCAACATTTTAAACATAGAATTACCATATAAGCCACTAATTCTAATCCTAGGTATATTTCTAAAAGAATTGAAAATAAGTGTTCACACAAAAATTTGGACACGCACAAATTTTCATAGCAGTATTATTCATAGTAGCCAAAGTATGAAACAATCTAAATGTCCTTCAACTGGTGAATATATGCAGTAGAGTCATACAATAATATGGAATATTATTTAGCAATAATATATTACTATAACCTTTGGCAAGAAAAAAGTACTGATAATAATTAATAGAGCATAAATAAACCTTGGAAATATTATGCTAACTAAAAGAAGCCAGGCAAAAATTTCTACATGTTGTATGGTTTCATGAAATATGCATAACAGCAAATCCATAGAACCATCCTGGTTAATAATAACACATAAAAGGTATTATTGTATTAATAACACATCTACTTCATGCGGATGCTGCGCTACGAAATATAATCTCAATGCAAGCTGTTTATGCAAAAGAAGAATAGCAATGATTTATAAAAATGCAATGCCAATTAACTGAGTAACTGGAAAATTACCTTGGAGACCTATTTTGTCAATTATGCAATTTTCCATAGTCCAAATACATAATAAAGGTTCAGTAGGGATAGCCTGAGATATATGAAATCAATACTCTGGATTAACACTTCTATAATTAGAATGCAAGAGAAAATGTAATATATATATATATATAAATTTTAAAATACTGTATGCTATTTTAGTCTGTTTTGTATATGTGCTTCCTCTTATTGTCCAGAGAAACATTTCACACTGTGTTGCTTAAGGATGACAACGGTATTTGTCAATGTTGTTTGCCATACCTGTTCTAATGGCTATTCGGTTTTTAAGTAGGAGGGCAGTGAGGACAAGGCTACGATTGATTAAACTAGTTCAATGTTTTGATATAATCAAATCTAGAATTTTTAGTGGTGATAAATAGGATATCCTAATTTTAATAGCTACAAAGTTATAAAGTCCAAATTGATGGGGAAATAGTATAGAAATGACCACCTGCTCACAGAAAGGCAGAGACTACTTGCTAAACTTGAAGTTATGTTACTTGAAGTACATTGACAAAGACAGTGCTCTTTCTCCATACAAGATCTATTACTGTGACACTATCATTTGTCCCCAAATATACATTCTCAAGTTAGTTTTCAAATTGTTTCCCTCAAACTCTTCGGCTGGAAATGACAAATTCTTTGTCTTTTCTTTTTTAACATCCCTTCCAATACCTTTATGTATTAAAATCCTAACCTGTACAAATAAAATATTTACATTTGTAACTTATTTTGCCTTATATTAATTCAAAGTAATGGAAGTAGAGTATGTGTTTCAGTGGTAACTTCAATTATTTTACATTTACCAGAGGGAATTATGGGATCATTTGGGTACTTTTATTGTTGGTTTGGTCAAATTTGATGCTGTGCTTGTTACTATGAAATAACTAGATGAAAAATGTATTTAGCCAGGTTTTCCCTTATTTCTGGGCCCAGAAGTATCACTCACACTCAGTCTGCTGTGATTTATAATAGTGCTTTAAAGTTTTGCTCTTTCATTCACTGGACTCTTATGCTCTTTTATATCACCATATTTATCCTTCATCATTCATTTCATGACACAATTTATTCTTCTTTCTTGGTTTTATTCTTTCTCATCTCTAATGATATTATAGCAATATCTTAGGATTTAAAATATCTCCCTCGCATGTCAAAGCATTCCCTTAATTTTGCTTCCTTCATCAAGCTTTGTAAAGTGACCGGCTTGGTTCCAAGTAACAGCTTTCAGTGAAGAAGATTGTGGCTCTATGTCTACCTTGAACATCTTTAAAGAAATCAGCAATTATGAAACAAAACCAGAATGGTTTTGATGACTATGATAATTGTCCTTATTTTCATTTAAAATATATTATTTTTTTAAATCAAAAACACCCCTCTAGAGATGTCTAATTGGCATAATACTGTATATGCATTCCTTAGACACCTTGACAAGTGTGTTATGTAAGTACAGAAAAAAGAAGAGAGAATAATTTTCTCCAAAGACAAGTGTGATGTGATATTGTAGGTTATCTGTGCACTAAAGAGCAATTTTTAGAATTTTCATTGAAAGGAAATGTCATAACCTATAGCCCATTCTTATCTGCTCTAATAAAAAAGGCAGTGAATGGCACATCTCTTTGATATCTCTTATAAATTTTAAACATAGCAAAATCACATACTATTATTCCTATAAAAATTCCATGAGGTATAAAAGCCAGAAATATCAATTCAGGCAACCATACAGTCAGTATATTATTGGGACATTAAAATTTTATTTTACAAGATTTTTTAAAAATAAAATTTTCTTGTGAACATCTTTTCTGTGCTTACTTATTGTCCAGTTTTGTTTGTTTTGACAATTACCTCGTAAGTAGCTTGCTTGCCATGGTGCTATACAAATACAAAGTAGCATTACCATTATTATTGTGATAATTACTATTATTTTAGATTGACATTTATACTTTTCAAGCTCAGAAAACATACATCTATCTCTAAGTGTTTATACAATGCTTCTGATGTGGTATCTAGACACTTGAGCAAGATATCATTTTAATAAAACATTATACAATAAGGAAGAATAGCCTTCTAAATCTCAGCATGAGATGATATTAAAGGTTATCTATGAGCTCAGGAATGAGTTTTAGAGGTTTCCTTGAATAGGAATGTCATAACCTATAGATCAAAGAGGAGAAAGTGAGGGCTAAGGTAAATAGGATGTAAATTAGTATTAAAAATTGTAATTGTGTTTTGTAAAGATTTAGTGCCAGGTTTCAACATAAAATTCAATTAGCATTTTGAATTAAATATCCAATTGAATGTGATTTATTTAAAACTAAGCACTCTGCTGCTTCAATCTGTACAGAATTACAATACAAATAATAAATAAATGAAATGGTTATATCTTTTAGTTCGGTGCAGACATCTTACTATATGCAATGGATATATTGCAGAAAATTATATATTACACTTAGCAAACCAAGTTTTACTTTTGAAAATAGCAGATTAAAAAGTTTAAAGCTTTAAAAAAAAGGCTTTGGTAAATATTTTACTAAAATTATTTATTTTGCAAATAAAAAATTCTCATTTTTATTTTTATGTTTGCTCTCTTAAATAGTTCACAAAAACTTTAATATTATGAAAGATAATTAATTATTACTCTAAAGATAGGCAATAAAATATTTATTTATCCTTTCAACAAATATTCATGGCTCAGTGACAATCTATGTCTTGGTAAGTATGCAGTGTTCTCAGACAAAATAATAAATGATGACTAATACTCTCCTAAGGAACTCTGAAGTTCAGAAAAAAAGGGAAATAACTGTATCACATGTATTTGAACCACATTGTACTATTAATTGTTTTTCATGATTTTCACTGGTAAGAAAAAGCAAGAGAGTCATGACATTTTAAACTTTCTGTTTTATATTGAAAGTACCCTAAGCCTGACTCAAATCGCTTCAATTTGGCAAAATGAAATCTTCCTACTTGCTTTAGCAACCTCAACTAAACCTGGTCCCAGAGATTTCATTTTGATTTGACATCTGGAATTAATATGTCAGATTTTGTGGTTGTCACTTGGGTGACAACTCAAGAATAGATGTTAAGAAGATTAAGTTTAGGGCTCATAGTGGTAGAATGAAGGTTGAGGTTGGCTTAAGAATCTGATTACTGTATATCGATCCTATCTTGTCCATGAAGTTTATTTTACATGACCAACACATACCACAGACCTATGTTTTCTCCAATTTCCTGAAGTCTGTAACTATTCATTTCACCTCTTTTTGTCTGTTTTCTTTCTTATCAGTTGGTTCATGAGTGCCTTAAAGGCGAAATCATTTCCTCTGCGTCTCTCATATTTACCATAACATCAGGTAGCCCTGTATCTTATGTAAAAACCCAAGGATTCATGATTTTGTGTCTTAATGGAAACTGCATTAAGTGAAAAGTAATTGAAAATTCTTCAGAGTTTTGCATACTTTTGGAATTATGATAGGTGTGACCTGTTGATGGAGAGACGCATAGAAGAGATGCCTACTTAGCCATTTTCTTTGCCCCTCAGAGAGCACAATCAATGCCTTATACATAGTAATATATGTTAAATTCCTTATTCCGATAAGAAAAAAAAAATATATATATATATAACCTGACTTTATTGAAAAATCTATCTCTGCCATATAAACGGGTATATAGGAACTCACCATACATAGAATTCTGCTTAATTTACAAGGCAGAGCATGGGGAGAGAAAGAGGGTGGGTGGGAAGAAATTGTGCTAAGCTTCTTTTAGTCTCCAGACATCAAAGGTTTTCACGTTCCCTCCAAGGTCATTTTACTTCAGTGAATTGTGGCTTACACATTATTCTTCCTATCTTCTTCCCAGGGTGTTGTAAGAATTAATGAGATACTCAGCCCAGTTCACATATTTCTCCACACCTCTGTGGATCTCCTCTACACCCCAAAGAGTACTTCACAGGCATCCTTTACTGGAATTTCAGTATGCTCAATTAAGGAAAATTTAATTAAAAATTTATTTCAAAAATAACATCAAACTCCCCAATGCTCTCAAACTTACAAGCGTTCCTCTCTGTAAAACACATATTAATTAGGAATCCCAGCTACATGTGGTGTTCCTTGGGTGTCGAACTATTTAACCAAGCACTTCCCCCTCTAATTTAAAAAAAAAAAAAAAAACACAGATGTAACTAGGGGAAATGCTCTACAAAATTAATATGCATCTTGCACCCTACTCATTGCTTCTGTACATGGAGTTCTCATTGCAATTAGTTGGAACTCTGAACACTGATGAAATGAGGCGGTGCAGAGAGGAATGCCAATCTGGCCCTTCACCTCTACTTTTCTGATTAATTTAAACTTAAGTCATCAGGATTCAACTTTCAAGGATCAGTTGACTTTTCAAGATAACTCTTTCTGTGTTTTATAGCTATTCAAAGTCCCAGCCCACCCCCAATACATTATCGAGCACTTAAAAAAAAAGGAAAAAATATATATATTTAAAAAGGAAATAAGAGAGACAGGGGAGGGAGAGCAAGAAATCAAAGCGAAGCAACCAAGTTTTAATTTGTACCCTACAGTGTTGAATTAATTTGCTAACTCCTGAATCAAATGGTTTGTGTTTTGCAGTAGAGATTGTACTGTCTCTGTGGTTAAAAAAAAAAAAAAAAATCTTTGTTCTACTCTCAAAATTGACTCCATTACAATCATACTATGTGGCTTTGGGCAAATCACTTAACTTCTGTGCTCCTCAGATTTCTCATCTTTATAGAGAGGGAACTAGATAATCCCTGGGGCCTCTTCAAGCCCTAATTTCTATGTGCCTGTATTACACACCCATTGTCCACACCACAAACTGGCCCTCTGTCATAGAAATCATATTTTACACCTTCACGTTTTCTGCTACATAAGTCTCGATGGCAGGGCTTGTGACATGCTCTCTTTTTATATCCACAGTTCCTGGCACAAGGCTTAGGCCTTGAATATGTTTGCTAAACTATCACAGTTGAAACAGCAAAAATAAATAAATAACATTGAACTGAAGATACTATATAAATGTCATTTTTCGCCAAAGCAAACATTTATATAGCTGATATTTTTAGCTTTATGAATTTTACATTTTAAGGAAGGCAAAACATTTTTAAAACCGAGAAACACAAGGCATATTAGTGAATCAGGCGAGTTTTATTAAAAGTTCAAGTCAAGAGAAATAAAATAAACTGTATCACAAAGTTTGTGAGAAGAGAGGGAAATTTTATAAAAGAAAACTGGTCCACAATGGCTTCTGTCCCCAACTGCAGACTACATATATAGTTTGCGTTTAATGGTCCACGAGTGGCAAATTATCATTTTTCATTTGTTTTTATTTCTTCTTGGTAATTGGAAAGATAATATAACTGCATCAGAAATAACATTGATGACTTCTAACGATAAGGATCTAACAGAAAGCAACTATTTTGAGACTTAATATCCATGTGTGGTTCTAAAAATGAGTTAATTACTAAATAAAGCTTCGTGATGAAATGTCAAATTTAGTTGTTTTTGCAAGATATTATCTCCTGCTATGTCAGGCGCATTAATTTTGGCTGCCACATTATTCTGCCCCTCCAGCTTCTTTCTGTTAATTTTATACATGGCAATTAGTGCAACGTAACTCACCTAAAACATAGATCTGTTTCACATTATATTCCTAACTCTCCAATACCTACATGGTTTTCCAACCCTTTATTCTCTGGTTAGTCTATTTCCTATATTCAAAAAAGCTTCATTTATTTTCCTGTTTCTATCTTATTTATGCTCACTTCCTTCCTCCAACTAAATCAATTTATTCTCTACCTTACTGTTTCTATCTGGCATCCAATACTCACAGATTTGATCTTAATAAAAAATAGAGAATCAGCTTTGCAAGTCTGGTTAAAGAGTCATTCTCAATCTGCTATTGGCTCCTATTACATGCCATTTGGAAAGAAGTTATATCTTAAAAAGATCATTTAAAGTGCAGGCTAAATCCTATTACTATATGAAGCCAGGTAACCACATTTATATACTGGATCATATCACATCAATTTAGCCTCTCACAAATCGCTTTTTCTGAATTGAGTTCCAATGTCTGCCTTTTTCCTTTCATTTAAGGATGTTAGAAGAAAAGGATGTTGACAACTACAACAGTTAAAATCCTCTAAATACATTCCCTTCTGGGAGACATAAAAAAAGGGAAAATAATTGCTTACCTTCAAGAATGGTATTTTCTTTTTTTTTTTTCTTTATTCTTTTTTCTCTGACAGCTAAAAAACTCAATATCAAATTGTATATTTAAATTCTAACAACTGGTATCAAAACAAGATAACTGATGTAAGTCTAAAAGCAGCCTGCAGGTTCAAACGTTTCCGATTTCTATTATTGACCTTTGTTGTTGTGACTTCTAGATTCATACAAGTGTGTCGGTGTGCTGCATCCAAAGTCTCAAGAAATATACAATATAGTTGTTTTACAGAGATGTCTCCTGCTATGTGAGAGATTCTTCTCAAACAAAATAATTAACCAGCACTGACTAGATATACAACATACCTGCATTAACATGCATGACATGTGATCCCACTGTACATTATAAAACTGACTGTTTTGAAGATATGCAAGCTGTTGTTTTACATGCAACTCATAAATTTAGAATTATATTCCATCATAATAAAATATTCAATTGAGTTTTTAATGGTGAATTAATAGGTTTTATTTAAAATAAATCACAGAAAAACCCAATATGTAGAATTTCTCAATTGAATTTCAAAATTATGCTATTATTGTGAATAAATTTAACCATATTAAATTGCAGTGGAAATGTATTCCAATAAGGAACCTTATGAGGAGGTTATACAGCAACTTGAGATTCCCTTTGACAAATATCTTTATCAGCATTCCAGATGATGATTGCAATGAGATTAATGTGGACTCTAGTTTCCTACTTTTATGAAGTCAATATGCTTGTGTTTTAGGCAACTTTCTTTTAAATAGCTCAAGTCATGTTGATTGAATGCCTTCAACATTAGTGAAAAAATAGCTTTCAGAAGAGAAACCTGTAGATATTCTTTATTTATAATTTTAAATCGCTGTGAGTAATGTAAGAGAAAATAATTGACCCTGGGAACTGTTATTATTTCACTGTTGTTATTAATATTACTGCAACCAGGAACTTATGGATTATACACAACTTCTTTCTTTAACAGCATTAGATTTTATTGAGAGAAAATGAATGGCCAGGGGACTCTCAGTTTCCTCTGTTACAATGATTCATACATCAATCTCATCTTGATTTCTTTAACCTTATTTAACAAATCTTGATAAAAGTGCAGGCAAAAGGTGAACAGCCAATTACCAGCCTGTTTGTTTCACAAATAAAGAGCAGCCTTGTGGGAAAAGTAAATGAGGATGAGAAGTTAATACGCTAGTTGTGGCCATTACATTGGCTTAACAGTTTATATAGTGAGTCTACTTCCTGTTATGGCCAATGTCAGAAGATTGGCATAGTTCTCATTTACATGCAAGCCACATGCTGCAAGACACTAAATGTTCAAAAAAAAGTTAATTTGGAATATTCTGGAATGTCATAAAATAATGTATAGAAAAAATACTTAAAAGGCCATGGAAACTGAGTTTCTCTGCTTCCTCCAGCTCAGGAGCTAGAGTATCTAATAACAAATGAGTACTAGAGACAACCATAAATTTGCAGTCATTTTATTTAAATCAAGCATCTTCACACTTCAGTTGTTTATTATTTGTAATATAGTCCCTGTGATACATCTCACAAGCATTTGTGACACAGTGAGACTGCTGCTCTGGAGGCAATTTAGAGTGAATGACTACCATTCTCTTGAAGGGCTTTCACAACTTTCAACGGTGCAAATAGTTTATTAAGCATCTCTTACCCTGTATCTTTACCAGCAAAGTATCTGTTACTCTCCAAGACCCCTAGGTGCAAGAAAGCAGTCTATTAGGATATGGATATTTGGCTGGGTGTTCCCCCTCGAATGCTCTCTCTTATTCAGGGATCAAGCATAGTATGAAATAAAAAGTATATTCATTTTTAAAAATACTATAGCGGGGAATATAAATAGGAAATGATCCAATTTACTATACCTGTATCCATCAGTTGTAATTTTAGCATAGTTTTTTCAGAATACAGTGAGTAATTTCTAGTTACCTCTGAATCAGATTCTGGTCTCAGAATTATACAGTATGACTCCTGGCAAATACTGATTTTTCTTATGTTTTGAGGCAAGTGGCAAATACACAGATTTGAATTTAACCCAAGCCAGGTTATAGAAATAGAATACTAGCTCTTATTAACTCTTATAAATTTGAAAAACAAAAAACAGCTCTATGCTTCATAAAGTCAATCTGTTGAATTCACTATCAGGGCAGGTCACTGAGCCCAATACCATGGCTGTATAGTTTTATGGCTCTTAATATTTGTGGTATGCAAACCATGGATAATGACATAGGAAACCAAACTTATGCTTCAATGCATATATGCCTATTCTTTGTGATTCATGAAGAATAAAAGAATACATTGAAAGCCACAACTGGCTGCCAAAAGAAGGAATTAAAAAATAATTTTCAGGGATCTAATTTTAGTTGATTTTCTAAGAAAGATAATGCATCATAATTTATATTTCTATATTATAATGCCTCTATGTTTAAAAACAAATGTTAATATATGCTAGTTAAGGAATGGATTGATCTGTGAAAAAATTTATACAAAAAGGGAAGTTTCATTTTGACATCTTCAGCCGTTTTTTGCTTCTTCTTTCTTTACCTAGGAAGGTTCTCTGCAGGGTGGAAAACATCTTATCAACTAAAGTTTTAAAAGAAAATCATGTTAGATATAATTACTTGATGCATTTAAAATTTTTATTATGGGGTAAACCCAATTTATAATCAAATCAAGAATAAAAATATCTTTAGGAATTTTTGAGACTTTGTAGGGAATGGTTATTTAAATAGGGACTGTGTAAAGACTTTTTAATATGTCTCGGGGACCACTCTATTTGGAATATATTTTCATTAGATAGATAATAGTTTACTAAACACTTCTGAGATGGAATAAAATTTAATCAAAACATTATTTTGCATGAATAATGAAAAGTCTCTTCCTTTATGTCAGAACTAGTAAGTGATAAAGCTAATTCTAGGAATCAGCTCATAAGATAGTTAAAAGAAAAGTCTGAAAAACAAAATTGCTCTTCAAAATAAAATATTATTTTCCTTATTTGTGTCATAGCTAGGATTAATGCATTTTCTACATTCTTTGTAAGCTTAGACAAATGTAGATTAAATAAAAAGCAAACCTAGATTAGAAAACCCATTGACATAGACACATTGTTCATCCTCTTGACACCTAAGTTTGGAAATTACAAGAAGTTTTAAAAAAGTCTGTGGAGTGTGCTCATTTATAACAGAAAGAATATTTTAATGCTGTAAAAATTGATGAGCATTTTTGATTTGTCAAATTGAGCTTATTAATTGCCTTCTTGAGATAATTAAAGCATTTGGTACTCAAAATAATTGGAATCATTGAAAAATAAAGATTTAAACCTGACAGTTTCAATCTGACTGCTAAAATTCATTTCAATAAGTAAAATTATTCACTTAAAGTCTGTAATGATACTTTCTAGTTGCATAATACGTTTCCTATTTAAATAAATGAGCTACCTTACTAAATATTCATCCTTTGGTTTTGGCTTAGCAACAACAAAGACGGACAATGTTCTCCCTTGATTAAAAGTTTAAGGAATAAGTTAACTACAGAAGCTAAGAAAAAATATATTGTTTTATGGCCATCTGTAGGTATGTTTTGCTTTGGTGGTCAGGTAGGGAGAAAGAAAAATGGACTTAATGTACACGATAGATAATGGTTATATTTCTTTTCAGAATTATCCCTGGATGCTATTAATATCATACAATCATTTCTCAAAACATTTTCTTTAAAATACCATCCACTAGGTATCTGCAATATTACCTAAAGGAAAAATATGATAAATTTAAGTGTTAAATATTGGTGCAATTCTAAGGGTACTGGACTTTTGAACATTTATGAAATACACATTTTTAATTGTGTGTATTCAATAAACTTTTTAAAAAGAAATGTTTTATATGTAATACCTGACACCAGATAATATTAGCCATTTAGTGGTATATCCTGTTTTACTTTATATTAGAATGAATTGAAAGCTTCTGGTTAAGCCAATTACTTCATTTTCTGAAATAACCTGCAGTTTGTTTCATTGAAAGTCACAGTTAAATTTGTTCTCAGGCCATTTTGTGACCAGTTGTATAGATTAACCATCAGATTCCGTTTTTGAAATCGAGATAAAGTGATACTGTTTATGGAGGTGGTGTTCTGATGATAAAACAAAACAAGGCAAAATTATTGTTTTAAATTCTAGGCTCTTCAGACCTGGTTTTAAGCTTCAACTACACATATTGCCAACTTTATGACATGACCAAATCAATTAACATATTTTATTTTTCTCCTACAGAAACTAAGGAAAATTATATTTGCCTACCTGTATTACATCTTGTGGAGATCGGGCTACATTAATACCCATAAAAGTGCTTTAAGAATTTAGAATAGAAATTTTATTTGTTATTTTTCAATTGCAAGAGAAAGACAGGCATGAATTTACATATAAGAACAGAGGAACATGTGTATAATAAATGCCTCTTTATACAGTAGAATCTACAAAATGAAAAACAGAAAACTGTGTAGCACACAATACTGAAAAAGAGTGCCTTTATAATTGAATTTATTTTTTAATGTTTTCCATGTATTCCTTTATCTCCTGTTATTCAGGTTCTGTACAGAAAGGTGCTTTGAATCATTTCCCTGTGATTTTTCAAAGGCAGTATGGAGAAAGTTCCTTTGCATCCTTTATTTATTTATTTATTTATTTTTTGAGTAGTTTTCAAAGACAATCCTTGGTTAAAAATAAATATATATGCTTCTCAGAATAGGGGATTAAAATATAAAAAATAAATAAAGTAAATATATAAATATAAAAGTGCTTTGATCCTCCCTCTCTAGTTTCTTCATTTTCTATTCCTTTCTTTGACTTGCTTGTTTTCCCCCTAGATCTCCATCATGAAATGATCTGAAGCAAGATAAGTAAATGGTGCTTAGATCCCCAAAGACACATGTTCTCAGAGTTTCTGACCAAGCTTACTACCTAGAATGTGTATACAGAATTTTTCCATTCAAAAAGATTCAGCCAAAGAAAGTTTAAATTTGGCACTTCATTTATAGTGCATGTACCCTTTATCTAATATGATCATGCGCTCTCATTTCTTTTGAGCTTGATCTAAGAGAATAAGTTATAGATTCAGTTTTTTTTCATTGTGTTGGATTTATTTTAATAAGACTATTGTGTTTTAATTATTTTTACTATAGATGGTTTGTTTTATAATTTATTTTAAAATATATGAAAGCAAAGTGAAATATTTTAGTACATTATAATTATTTACAATTTCAATTTCGTGTCCCCTGGGAATTTAGAACCCAGTGTGTTAGCGTGATTGATTTCTTCACCTTTCTTAGTGCTCTTGGGCAAATCAGGTAACTATTTCATAAATCTACATTTCATAGGTAAAGATTAATTATGTTTATATCCCTCGGCTCCAAATAAATGATACTAACTAAATTTTTGGTTTCTCTTTTTAATAGCTTTATTAAAGTATAATTTCCATACCACAAAATTTATTCATTTTAGGTGTACAATGTAATGATTTTTATATATTTATAGAGTTGTGCAATCTCCAACATAATACAATTTTAGAACATTTCCATAACCTTAAAAAAGTTCTTCATGCCCATTTGCAGTTACCCAGAGCTCTCACCTCTAGCACTAGGTAAGCACAGGTCTACTTTCTGTGTTTATATGTTTGCCTTTTGTGGACATTTAAAATAAATGGAAACATATAATATATTGTTTCTTACCCCTAGCTTCTTTCACATGGCAAAATATTTTTATAGATGTTATGTGTGTATCAATATTTCATACTTTTTATTGCTGAATAATATACTACTTTATGTGGGTTGTTTACACTTTTGTCTATGTGTTGTAAATAATGCTGCTATAAATATACATTTGTGTGTGTGTGGACAAATGTATTCGTTTTTGCTAGGTAGATACCTAGAAATGGAATTTTTGGATTTCCTAACTGTATTTAACTTAAAAAAAATTGTCAGCATGATGCATACAGCTTTACAGATGGTACTGGTACCAAAACAGATATATAGAGCGATGGAACGGAACAGCGGCCTCAGAAATAATGCCAAACATCTACAACTATCTGATCTTTGACAAACCTGACACAAGCAAGCAATGGGGAAAGAATTCCCTACTTAATAAATAGTGTTGGGAAAACTGGCTAGCCATATGCAGAAAACTGAAACTGGAACCCTTCCTTACACCTTATACAAACATTAACTCAAGATGGATTAAAGACTTAAACATAAGACCTAAAACCATAAAAACAATAGAAGAAAACCTAGGCAATACCATTCAGGATATAGGCATAGGCAAAGACTTAATGACTAAAACACCAAAAGCAATAGCAACAAAAGCAAAAATTGACAAATGGGATCTAATTAACCTAAAGACCTTCTGCACAGCAAAGAAACTACCATCAGAGTGAACAGGCAACCTACAGAATGGGAGAAAATGTTTGCAATCTGTCCATCTGACAAGGGGTTAATATCCAGAATCTACAAAGAACTTAAACAAATTTACAAGAAAAAAACCAACCCCATCAAAAAGTGGGTGAAGGATATGAACAGACACTTCTCAAAAGAAGACATTTATGCAGCCAACAAACATATGAAGAAAAGCTCATCATCACTGATCATTAGAGAAATGCAAATCAAAACCACAATGAAATACCATCTCATGCCAGTTAGAATGGCGATCATTAACAATCAGGAAACAACAGATGCTGAAGAGGATGTGGAGAAACAGAAATGCTTTTACACTGTTGGTGGGAGTGTAAATTAGTTCAACCATTGTGGAAGACAGTGTGGTGATTCCTCAAGGATCTAGAACCAGAAATACCATTTGACCCAGCAATCCCATTACTGGTTATACACCCAAGGATTATAAATCACTCTACTATAAAGACAAATACACACAAATGTTTATTGCAGCATTATTCACAATAGCAAAGACTTGGAACCAACCCAAATGCCCATTAATGATAAACTGAAGAAAGAAAATGTGGAATACTATGCATCCATAAAAAAGGATGAGTTCATGTCCTTTCCAGGGACATGGATGAAGCTGGAAACCATCATTCTCAGCAAACCAACACAGAAACAGAAAACCAAACAGTGCATGTTCTCACTCGTAAGTGATATTTGAACAACGAGAACACATGGACACAGGAAGGGGAACATATCACACACTGGGTCCTGTCTGGGGATGGGTCTAGGGCAGGGACAGCATTAGGAGAAATACCTAATGTAGATGACGGGTTGATGGGTGTAGCAAACTACCATGGCACGTGTATACCTATGTAACAAACCTGCACGTTCTGCACATGTATCCCAGAACTTAAAAGTATAATAATAATAATAAAAAAAAGTTGTCGTATTTTTTTCTAGTAATTGAATAATTTTGAGTTTCCAACTTATCTACATTATCACCAACATTTGTTATTGTCTATTTTTTTGCTATGGCTGTTCTTGTAGGTGTGAAGTTGTAGCTCATTGTGCTTTAAATTTGAATTTTTCTCAAGTCTAATAGTGTCAACAATCATACCATGAGTTTATTGGCAATTCATATATCTTCTTTGTTGAATTTTTTGGTGAAATAAGTTGTCTTTTTAGTATCAAGTAATAAGATATATTTTTATACTCTGGATACAAAATTTATATTTATCTTTATTTCCTTTTATCACATATTATTTATATAAATTCTCCCCTAATCTGTGACTTGTGTTTTCATTTTAATGGTGTCCTTTGAAGTACAAAAGATTTTAATATCTGTCATTTTATTATTTGTTTTTATATATTTGACATAAAACAATAAAGAAATTTATAAAACAAAGTGAGGAGTATTTAGCATATATCATCAAATATAAACAGTTGACTAAATTAAATAAGTTTTCACATAGTCAAATAAAAAAGAAAATAAACAGGCCAATCAAACAATGACTGCAATGCATGCGCTAGCATTTAGAATAAATCACATTGCAAATGGTGAGTCAACATATAAATATATACTAAAAATTAATATTCAAATAAATTTAAATTTTAAAGTAATATTTTATTTTGCTTTTTAAATCAGCAAAATTGAAAAAAATAGTAAGAATGACCCTTAAAGTGGTGAAGAAAGGGTCTGTTGATAGTACCTATTTTCTCTGTTCTAGACCAACTTGACACAATTTGTAGGGCCACATATAGAGAACAACCATACTCCCTTTATTAATGATTAAAAATTGGGTGGTTAACATAACTTATTTTGAGAACCAAAATGAGTTGTCTCATTCCATATTCAACCACATTCCTAGGATAGCCCATGGGAGGCTAGATTTGAGTTTGTAGAGCCCCAACATATCAGTTCTCATTGGCCCAGGTGGAGAGTAGGAAATATAAACCAGGCAGTGTTTAATCAGGTAAGAGAATCACACGAGAACCAGGTAAGATATTTATTATAGTAATTACACATTACACAACCATGAGAATTGCTGAGGAAATGAGTATTTAAAAGAGAGAGTTGGAAAATCAATGATGTCACCAACCTGTCAATCTGATATTTAGCCAACAATGTGGGACCATTAAGGGATGCTGGTGAAAAAAATGTATGGGGAGCTGTTTCTTCTGTAGTTCTGCAGCTAAATGTGTGTTGAAGAAGTGGTGACTCTTGATCAGCAGGGCCAACAGTTTGGAAAGTCAGTTGGACACAAAGTGAAGGAAAGTAAGAGCAGCTAGACCTGGCCAGCAACTGTGTGATTTCTTTCATTGCCTCTAATTGCATGATCTTCAAAAAGTAAGGATTTCTGTTTCAACTTTTCATATCTCACACAATTCTAACTTGGAATCACATAGTCAAAAAGATTTGAAGGACTATAATTCTAGTCTAACCAATTGACAGTGTAAGTTTTCAAATGAGAATAAATTTCCCAAATTAGTATTTCCTTCTCCACAAAAATGGATAAATGACTGTTAGCACCAAACTATTAACTTGCTCTTCTGTAGACTGAAGTAAGGTATTGGGCCAGAAGGCCAGAATATTTATAAAGAAAAAATTAATAGACATCAGGAATGGGCAAAAGAGGCTTCCCCAAGAGATACTTGGCTATTTCTGATGTTGATGATATTTCATAAAGGATATTCACATATAACATTGGGGGAAACAAATATTAGTACATTTTAGGAAAGTAGGTGAAAAATATGTCATAAAGTGTTTAAAATATGAATGCTCTGTAATATACTATTACCATTTGTAACCGTGTATCCTACAGAAGTAACTAGGAAAATGTGAAAAGATATTATCTGTGGCCTTGTTTATAGCAGGAAAACCTTAAAAGCAACTTCAAGGTCCCTCAATATGGGATTGCTTTAAAAAAGTATGGTACAAATGTGTTTGTTATTAAAAGTTATTAAGTCTAAAATATGTAATTATGTCTATACTAGGATAATATAGTATTGTGATTGTTATTGAAACACCCACGGTTCTGTCTCGGTCCTGTTGGTGGTCCCACAGAAAGCCAATCATTGAGAGAATGAGTATTGCCAGAGAAGAAGGCTTTATACAGGTGCTCCAGTTGAGAAGATGGGAGATAAATCTCAAATCAGATCCCAACTGACTAAAATTAGGGGTTTATATATCTGGGAAGAAATGTAACTACATGTGAGAAAGCAGGAATTAGGGAGGGGTAAGGAAGATAAATTGGTCAAAGGTGGTCAGTTAGGCAATCATGACTAGTGAGGGGCATGGTGTCTCATTGTCCAGATATGATGATCTAGCAAGTTTCAGCTCCTTGATGCTATCTGGGAGGACTGAAGACAAATGTAAAATTTCTCAAGACTGGGAGGGTCAATTTCCATGTGTATTCAAAAAAAAAAAAAAACTGTAAACAGCTCTATGGGACAACTGGGCCAGTTTCATGATGACAATGTATAGTATATGAACATGTTAGGGTTATGTATGAGTGAAAGAAATTCAGCTAATATTTATTTTTCTATACTTTAAATGCTATCTGAATTTTTATGATGGATATTCATTACACTTAAAAATACAGCTTTTTAAAAATATTTTGGGAGTAAACAACTATGTGAAAATCGACTATGCAAGTAAATATTCTGAACAAGTATCAACCCTATCAATAAAATATTCTGAATATAAAGTTGAAAAACATAAACATATTTAAACCTACTGAAGTTTTAATTGGGAATAGTATCTTACCTTTAAACATGTTGAAATGGTTTCAATATAATCTTCCTAAAACAGTTTACTGTGCTTAATGGGAGCATCAGAAGCAGTTTCACATCCTTTTCATGCAAGATGATAAGATGATGGAGCTTATTGTTGCTATTCTATTCTTCATTCTTTCCTTGGCTTTGATTCTTAGGACAGAGCACCCTTTCATCTTGCTACAAATATGACTCTGCATAAATCTCTTAGGATAGGTCTCTATGCAGGAAATAATATGGTGAAAAAAATTCTCCCTCTTTTCTATACAGTTTTCCCTCTGTGAGCCTATGGTCAGATCCAGAGTTTTATTATGAATCCCAGTTGCCAACCAACTTTCTTTTCTTTTGTAAGTTATAATCCCTGGTTTCTTGTTTTTTTAGGGGCATAGATATTTAAACTATAAGAGCTTCCTCATATAAGTATCCCTGCAATACACCCTTATCTTCTTTTTCAGTTCTTTTTAGGTGCATAAAAGTACTTTTACAATGAAGCTGAAAGTCAGAATTGTGGACAAACCTTTCCTTTGAATTGACTGAAGGTAAGACTATCTTATTTACATTATTTAAAAACCATGAAAATACAAGAACATTACCTAGTAAGAGAGAAAGATGCAAGTATGGAATTAAAATTTCTATAAACCTTCACATGAGTGAGTGAACAAAGCACATTCTGTAGTGATCCACAAAGTGAGGCCCATTCTAACAACAGCAGTATCGCTTAATGTTACAAGCAGATTCTGAAGCCAGGTTTCCTCAGCGGCAACACTCGCATCTGTTGTAAATTCTTAGGTAAGCTTAAGAACTTCTCTGTCCCTTGATTTCTCATTTATAAAACAGGAATAATAATAATGGCTACCACATAGAATAGCTATAAGAATTCAATGAGTTATTATATGAGAAATATTTGGAAAAATGCTTGTTACTGCTACTAAATGGTGTGCACTATTTGTTAATTTTAATATCTTTTTATTACTATTTTTTTATTGACACATAATAATTGTACTACTTTAATACTTTTATAAAGAAAAAATAAGAATCATTAGAGAAGGTCAATGTCATTCTTCCAATGTTACAGGGCTTAACGATTTGATGTTCTGTGTATATAAAACTCAATTTCATAATAACAATACTTCAAAGCAAGCGTAAGGGCTTACTAGGAGATACGCTTTGTACTCAAACATTTTATATGCATTATCTCATTTTCCCACATAAAATTTTTGAGGAAGATTAAATTTATATATGAGGAAACAGGCTGAGAAAGACTGCCTGACATCAGTTAATGAATGGCAAAGCCAGTCTGCTTGATGCAAGAAGTCACCTTCCAGAACTAAATTTGAAGATAAGAGACAACATTCCCTTTTATGTGATTTCTCTAAACCTTTGCTTATATATTGCTCTTAAACTTTTTTTAAAAAAATCCAATTATCAATATCTCCTCTTATCAAATACATTATATATGAGCTATTTATAACCCACTGGTTTATTTTATAAATACGTTTCCTGAACTTACTCTAGGTAGTCATTATATTTCAGTGAGTTAAAATAAATCAAAGACTTTTAAGTTGTGTATAGAGTCAATTTTGTATAAACTTTGGTGATAACAAGTAAGAACTAAAATATCCATACTTTGCATGGCAAGGAGATGAGCCAAGTTTTATTCCCCAACATTATTGTGAGGTCATATATTATCACTTTCCCAATAGGCTCCAGACATTATTTTCTCTCTTAAGGATTTGCAATTTTAAATAAGTACATATTTCTTTATTTGTAGCCCAGAGTTAATGATGTTGTCTTAAATCTTTACTTATTTTTCCTTTTGAATCTCTGTGAATTAGAGCAATCCAAATTTTATGTTATACATACATATTTATGAAATAAATTTTGTTATATATTTTATTTTAAAAAAACATAATATAAATAGGATTTGGTATCAACTAGGGATGTTAGAACATATCCCCTGCTAACAAGGAGGAACTAACATGAAGGGCACATTCTAAGATATTGGGAGTTCGAAATTCAACATTTCTTTTTGAGGAACACAATTCAATTCATGAGAGTAGGAAAAAGCCACTGTGATATAGAGCCTGACCTAGAGCTGGCATTTGTAGCAGTATAACATTGGACAAAGCACGTACCCTTTCTAGGTGTTCATTCTCTTCACAAAATGACGATTTGGCTGGAATATTTTACGGTTCTTTCTATCTCTGACCTATCTGCTGCTTGTGTATCTTCAGTTCATTATATGTCTCTCCATCCCATCCTGCCTCAATTTAAAAGGCTTTCTAGGATTGAAATATAGTTTGACAATTATGTTTGAACTTTCTTTGCTTTTCATTTGTTTTGTCCTTTTGAGATACTATAACGGAATACTGTAGAAGTGGTTTATAAACAACAAATATTTATTTCTCACAGTGCTGAAGACTGGAAAGTCTGAGATCAAAGAGCAGGCAGATTTGATGTCTGCTGAGGGCCCCCTTTCTGGTTCATACTGTTACCAAAACACCAGAGATTCTGTCTAGGTCCTCCCCACACTGCAAGCCAATGACTGAAATGATGAGTATTACTAAAGAAGAAGGCTGTAATCGGGTGCTGCAGTCTAGGAGACAGAAGCTCAGTCTCAAATCCATCTCCCTGACCAACTAAAACTAAGGGTTTACATAGCAGGGAAGAAATGTAACTGTGTAAGAAAACAGGAACTAGGGAGGGGCAAGGAAGCAATCATGATAAATGAGGGGTCCAGCATCTCTTTTTCTGGATGTGGTGATCTGATGAGTTTCAGTTACTTCATACTTTTTTTTTGAAAGACCTGAGGTTGTTTCCTGATGAAGGAACTCAGATAAAACAAATATAAATTTCAATCTTTAATACCAGAATTTCTATGTTTATCAAAAAAAAAAAAATCTACAGAACAATTGGGTTGGTTTCAATAGATGCCCTTCTTCTAGTTGTGTCCTCACATGGCAGGAGGAGGAAGGGAGTTCCCCAAGGTCCCTTTTATAAGAACATAAGAGCTTCATCTTCATGACTTAATAAGCTCCCAAAGATCTCACATCCTAATCCCCTTACGTTTGGGATTAGCTTTCAAAATATGAACTCTTGGAGACACAAACATTAAGTCTACAGCATTATTATTTTCTATATTGTTGTTTTTAATGTCAACATTATGCTAAATTAAAAGCACATGAATAAAAACAATTTTATTGACATTATAAATTCAGAGCTGGGCCACATTTCAACAAATAGATTGATTATTTTGGCCAACCTCTGTCTTTATACATATGTTATCCTTATTCTCATTTTAGATTAGGTTACTAAACAATTACTTCAATTACTTTTATTAAGTTACATAGCTGTGAATGTGTCATGGACTGAATATTTGTGTCTTCCTCAAATTTATATATTGAAATTCAAATCACCAAGGCCATAGTACCAGGAGGTAAGACCTTTGGGTGGTGAAGTTATGAGGGTGGAAACCTAGTTAATGAAATTAGTTCCCTTATAAAGATCTCACCCTCTCCAGAAGACTACTATGATCTTCCTACTGTCTGAGAAAAATGTAAGAAGGTGTCATCTATGAAATAGAAAATATGTCCTCACAAGACACCAAATCTCTCCACTGCTTATCTTAGACTTCTCAGTCTCCAGAACTGTGAAAGATAAATTTCTGTTGTTTTTAGGTCACTTAGTCTATGGTATCTTGTTATAGCACCTCAAACAGACTAGTACCATATTAAAGATTCTGTGTCAATTTAATAAAAGTCACCAACAACATTTTATTGGCTTTAATATCTTTAGCTACATTTTATGACCAATTTCTTATATATTTGAAATTGACAAAAAAGTCAATAGGACAATGAAATTTTATTCCAGATAAACACCTAAAGATGCACAGTGAAAATGTAGATTTCTCTCTGGAGTCTGGGGATCATGTTAGTCTGTCATTTTTTTAATACACCTACTTATTACTGATACTTGGTGCTCTCTCTATGCTCAATCACATTTTGTATCTGAAATTTAAGCTAACATTCTGGGTTTTAGTTTCAGTTATATTCACCATTTCAGGAAGTTCCTTGCTAGATATTTCTTACTTGTTTGATGTAGCTTGATCCTTCTGTCGACCTTGTTTTAGAAGTAGTTGCTTAAAAGCAGTGAGTTCTTACTCCATTTATCACTAAAAAGTTTTTCTTTGACAAAACCGAGCTAAATTTTCCCCTCTGGGACTACATTCTTTGTATTAAGTAAGGCAAGCCCCCAAGCAAAGTTGTGTTCATTCTCCAGCGTGGACTACAGGAGAAACACACTTTCCTTTTTACAGAGTGGCGAAGAGCCACTTTTAGGCCCTCACCAGCTCCCTGCACACTCCTTTCAGCCTTGCCCCAGGCCACAGGGTTGCATCTGCCTTCTCTCCTCTGTAAAGCTCTTTCCTCTATAAAGCTCTCCTCTATAAGCCTACTGTGCCTGTGAGCTTTGAGCTCAACATCTGGTTAAAGCCTAGGATACTGTCTCCCTATGTTGACATTTCTTTTTGGCTCCCAATACAAATACTTGGATCGCTTTTAGTGTAATTGTTTTTCTTGTTAACCTAATGTGGCACTGGCAAAGTTTTAAAATATTACACACACACACACACACACACTCACACGTGCGTACAGAAAAGTTAAAAGACAAATTGCTACCATATTCATTGGTTAGAAACATCTGATCTACTTACTGCTAAATTCTGCAATGTGGGGTAGAATTTTCCTTTTATATGATTCTTCCCCTATATTACAACATGCTGGGAAAAAAAACTGTTTGAGATTTCAATTAAGGTAGAAGTGATGGATAAGTTTTAATGGGCTCTCATACTGACATAGTTACTTACTAACATAGGAGAAAACCAATTCAAACACATTCAAGATACAGAGATAAACAAGCAGAGAGTGGGATTATTTTTCAGATTAAGGGCTATCATTTCTACATTAAAAAAAGATTGATCTATTAAGCATTTTAGTACTTGCTGTTTGAAACAGCATCCCCACATCCTAACCCTCCCCTTCTCTTGGGAATTCTACATTTTTGTTGAGGGCATGAAAATACATTGAGATATACTTTTCATATGCAAATAACCACTAAGCATCATCAAGTTGATACACCAAGTATGAAAGGCAAAGCATCATCAAGTTGATATACCAAGTATGAAAGGCAAAGTAAATCAGTGTTTTCTTTCCTTCCTTCTTCCCTCCTTCCCTCCTTTCCTTCCTCCCTCCCTCCCTCCCTCCCTTCCTTCCTTCTTTCCTTCCTTCCTGTTTCCTTCCTACTTTGTGCTTTTATTAGATACATTTCAGGTTGTGTAATATTATTTCCAAACTATTTACATAATTTTACACAAGTTAACTGGGCAACCTTGGAAAGATCATTTACAATTTTTAGTCAGTTTCCTTATTTATAAAAATAAAGCTAAATAGAATGGATAATATCAAATGAATCTTACAGCTATTAAATAGTATTTGTTATGTTTTGAATACTTGAGAATGAAGCATTTTAGTTATTAGTTTTTACTTGCAGAAAACTTCCTTCACTGTAAAACTGAGCCAAGCAGAAGCCAAGCCACAGATGTTTCAAGTTTTAGAGTAACTATCCCAAGACTTTTGCCTTTCTCACCCAGGGTCAGCTACTGCACACAATCCTTGTACCTAAATTACTCACTCAGAATTTTGTCTATTTCCAAACGCTACCCACAATGCAAGATCTACTTCTTGATTTTGAAAACAGGTCTTGTTCTACCACTCATTGACTGTGGAACTTTGTACAAGCTACTAAGCCTTTTTGAACTCCAACTTCCATGATAAGGTGGAAATTATAGATTGGATATAGAGGGATACAGGAATGGAAAAAGGAAGATATATGAATAAAAATTTAAAATAATATGAATTAGGAAATGTACAAAAATGTATAATGTGGTATACTAATAGTTCTCTTTTTTGTGGCTAAAAATCCAAATTAAAAATTAGTTATGATTTTGGTAAAATACATTACTGTTTCAAAGAAACAGTCTGCAATTCTTAAGTAACAGTAAAGTAGCAATAGCTTCAAAATTGCAATAATGTGAAAAATGTGCTATTGAAGTAATAATAACTAAATTTAAAAATAATATTTTATGTAATCCCACTCATATGTGTGTACAGATATAGACATATATAGACATGGAAACACAGATTTGTGTATAAAAATACTCTAAGTGAATATACCATAAAAACTTAATGCCAGTTATATATGGTGCTATATCCACTTATTTTAGTTCCTTTAACATTTTATTTATTTCTAAATAAACTATACTAATCTCATAATAAAAAGAAATTCACATGTAGAACAGAAAACAATGCCTGAGAAACCAAATGTAACAAAATACACTCTTGAAAATGACAACCAAAGAACAGTTCTAAGGAATTAATCCAATAAAAAATAAAGCCAACCTAGAACACCAAAATATTTTAAAGAGAACTTTTAAATTATTTACATATTTGATAATCACTCCCTTTCCTTGTAGCTTTACAGCTGAGGAAAGGGAAAAATGATTCAGTTATGGGTGATTCATATTTCATAGAAATTCATTTTTTAAGGAATCGAGCCTTAGCAGTTATTAATTATTAGAAGATTTATAGTACATTTAAGAATGATGCATAGCCATGGCTGCTGGAAAAGAATGGATCCTATCCAAATAGCATGGAAATAAGTGTTGCATTTATACATAAGGAAAGAGGATTTAATTTCATCATTATTATTGCCATTTTTAACAGCAATACAGTGCTGCAGCAGCCATCATAATTATTGTCATAGGCTGGGAGTTTGTGGGAGGGCAAGAACATTTTTATAGATTAATAATCTCTTGAGGTCGTGGAGTACCAAATGTGTTTCTTCTCTGTTGGGGAGAGCGGGAGGAGAGGGAGCTGCCTCTGATTAAATCTGAGGAGCCTGGGTTTCTGTATGAAGATCTTAACAAGGAAATGAGATTGAGCCGCTTTAAACTCATCCAGTTCAACTACAGTAAATATTGCTTGGCGGCAGTGAAATCTTAATTAGTATTTCCCTCCTGTTAAACAATTCTAGTGGTTAAGAGACACTGAAATCGTGATGTTTGCTTCCCCTGAAATGTTCTGTTTTAACTCTTTTTTATCTCATATTTTCAGAGAAAGAAGTCTATCTACCGCCTATTTTAAAAATATGTTATTTGCCATTACCTTATATTCAGCTGCTTATTTTTTCACTTCCTATTTAAAGTCTCTATTGTTAAATACAGTACAAAAATGTATTTCTCTCAAGTCAGGTCAATCACTTCAATTTTTATTACAATAAAGATGTTTCCACAAAAATGCTAAGCTGAAAAGTGAATTATGTCAGCACTGAGTCTATTTTTAGAGACATAAATAATTTCAGATGTGACTTTTGAAGATGTATCTAGAATAATGTCATGACCTTTATACTTAATTACGACGCAACATAATTTAAAATCATGGACATATAAGTACCAGGTCTTCTGAAACAGAGACTTATTCTTTCTAGGTTTATTCCTAAATTTCTAACAGAATTTGGATTCACTCTAAAGTCATCTTCATGCATATGTTTAATGTTTATTTAGAAAATATTAATATGTTGAGAGATGTACTTAAGACATTTTGATGTGAATTTTACTCTCAGGGAGCATACAAACTATTTGAAGGAGATGCATTACGCATAACAGAAATGAATAAATATCTGCCTTTCAAAAGATCAACTGATATAGATTGTGAAACTAAAAGAGCCCCGACAAGACAAAGTTCAAAAAAACTTATTAAACTAACTAATTTTTGGAAGTGGCTTAATGTTTTATTTTGTTTTTCTCCTTTCTGTTAATAGATCAGGGCCACCTTCTCTTTGAGCACTTTGATCCCAATCAGTATCTTTTCGTGGGTGAAAAGGGGCGGTAAGGGATATGAAGAAAACTGCTTGAAACCAAGGCCGTCTTCAATATGACAGGATGTATAGTTACCTTAGTTAAGCTGGAATATCAAAACACTGTAGTCATTATCACATTTTTAGTTTATTTTTCAGTAGATAATATTAGTAACTGTTTGCTCTTTTCTGCCTACCATTATTTCTACAGACATTGACAACAGAAATACTTCATTCCTTAAATATAATATTGGTAGGCAAGAGAACTGAGCCAGGGGTGTGTGGTTAAGACAGTTGGACAGTCTTTGCATTATAAATCATGAAACGATTGGAGTATAGACACCAGTGGTGAGTTTAGATCAGAGTGGTTTCTTCTCCTGTTAACCTAATGTTTCAGCTCTCTTATCATTCTTAGAGGAAGCTCAATGGAAGTTGTGGAAATAGCCAAGCAAATAAAACCAAAAGAGTTGTTTTCATCTTTTGTTAATGTCAGCTCCATCTTCTTCAGTTGGGAGCTTGAAGACAATAATCCCAAAATACGTAGTTTGATACAGTTTCCGTCACTGTTCATATGTTCTTTCTCCTCTAGTACCAATTTTGTCCTATGGAACTGCTTGGCCACAGATGAGTCTTACTGTTCATTGAGAAAGTGGGTCTCTAAATTCCCACCCAGAGTGCACCCATATTTTGTAAGTCATATGGATGCAGGAAATATATATTCTTAGCTTATGAAATCATTTAATGGCAAAAATTAATAGTTGCAAAACAACAAAATTCATGGAGTATGTAACACTTTTGAAGTCTCTCCTAATATATTATCAGTTTTGATTCTAAATAACTCAAAAAGTAAGTCAGGCAGTCTTTTTGTGTATGAAAAATATCATTAAAAGAAGGTCACTGACTTTACCAAAGAAATAAATTCATAGACTCTTAGATTTAGGCAGTCTCTCTTACGTACAGTGATTACATTTTCATTGTATCTTATAAAAACTTTAGAAAATAAAAGGACCCTATTAATAATTAATAATAAAGCAACAAGCAAAACTAGAACTTTCTTTGAAAATCAAGGTATATAGTCATCTTTTAAAAATCATCCAGTCAATGGTATTCTTCCAGACTCATCCATGATAATTATTTAGTTTTGGTTTAGATAATTCCAATGATCGGAGAAAACATATTTTGCACAAGTTATTCCTTTAATGGATTTTTTTCTTCTTAAATATTTTTATTTATATTTATCCAGAATTTTCACCTTTTTATTTTTCACCCCCGATTTTAATTTCAGGCCCTGAAACAAGCTCCCACATAAGAACCCTTTAAGTATATAAATAGAATACTGACACCTCTCTCACCTTATTATTGGTAGTTCTCATTTCCATCACCTCCACATTTTTCTCGTTGTCCTTTATGAAGCATAGATTTCAGACACCTTAACAGTATTAAGACCCTCCCTTAAATGTATTTCAGTGTTGTTGCTTTTTTCCCCCCAATGGATCTTTTAAAAATGTATCATTTAGGAAGACAACAATAAAACCAACCAGTAGAACCATAACCAATTGCATTTGAGTATTGGTAGTTTTAGGACTGTTTACAGTTTAATGTTAACTGATAATAACTGGCATCCTACTCTCATGACAAAGGCTGGTTATTTTGTGGGAGTCATTGTGGATTGCAGAGATCCACCCTTGGTGATAACCACACTGCCTGTTTCTCTGACAGGAATAGTGCTCTCCTCCTGCCTCTTGCCTCCCACCCTCCTCTTGACCCTGTGACAAACTCTCTTAATTCTACAATCATCTGTCCTGTTTAGTGAAAAGCAAAGTCTCCTTACAATGAGCTACTCAGCTTCTGTAGTCTCACTAGAGCTCAGCCATCTTTGCCTTGGCAACTGGGGAAATTTCTAGCACCTCCCTTAGAGGATTCTTTTTTTGGTTGCTCCAGCCAGAGGCCTGCCTTCAAACTTCTGGCAGGGGAAGGAAAGCAGGCATCAGTCTGTATGTTTATACGTGCATCAACCTCTATTAAGCCCACATCATTTTGTTCTAAGGTTGTCTAGTGCAATACCTCACAACTGTTGCAATGCCACAGCTTAGTAAATATCCTGATAAGCAGAGAGATGTTAGGCTCACCCTCTTGCAGGAAATCACCATTTCTACTCCAAAAATTCATTTGAAAGACTCTCTTCTTTTATTTTTCTAGTCTTATACAACCTGTAAAGTAGGGTGCTTGACCAGTGTTGCTACCTTTTAGTATATGCTGCATGGCTTTATTCTAACACAATTCTTTGGAATAGGTAGGCATTTAATACCTATTCTCTGCAGTTTTTGACTTTCACTGGAATTAAAAAAAAAATTACATTTTTATATACTACCTTCTACTTAATAGTACATGGAAAAAGACTAAAAACCATTAACCTTAATCTATGTACAAATCATGGGAAAAATAGAGTTGTAGTAAGAGATGCTGAAACAGTCCTTTGTACCTCAGTTCCCCACTGTTATGCAAAATATTTAACAGCATGAAAACAACTTAATAGTCATAGAGTCACTGGTTCCATCATTTCAACTCCTGAGTGCATCCATCCTAAATGTGTTTATATAATCCTTATTTCTATCGGATTTTCAGTATGAAAGAAAAATCAAAATGCATGACTAGTACAATGCTGTCAATATTTATGACACCATGTAAATCTAATCCACGTTGTTGGGGAAAAATATCAGCTTCTTTATAGTCGAATAGCTCTTAAATAATAAAGTTTACTTTGGATAATTAATCATAAGAATCCTGCTTACACATTTCAACCCTAATCTTATAAATCATATCACATCTTCTTTTCATTTAGTAAGAATCTAGATGATTTGTGTAACTTTTGTTGATTTATGGTTTTAAAGTAGAGCTCTCAAAGGGCTCGGTTAACATGGAAATCAATAATTGCTGAAGCTAAAAGGGCATTGTATAGGTGAATTTCCTTCTCTCCCTACAATGCTCTGCAGTACACAATTTCCTGTGTTTCTCCAGATATGTTATTTGAGCATTACCATGGAATTAGTAACCAAAAGTTCCTCATCTTAAAATCTAATTGGGCTTTAATTCTTATGATTAGTATTGTTAATCTGATTATTAACAAATATTTATCTCTCGAATCTTAGCCTTAAGAAATTTTAAAAAAAAAAAACACTTTAGAATTGTCAGGGGAAATTAAAATGTATGGATTCTCTTGATCTATATTAATACTACTCAGTTCCCAAGTGCCCCAGATGAGTTACTATACTTCAGATGATGCTCATTTGAACAAAATTTTTACAGTGTATTAACTCATATTCTCCACTGTTCCATTAAATATTTGAGATGGTTTACAAAAACATATGTAACTCAGCAACATAGCATTCAGAGTTGAGTAAGTAAAAGACAAACAATGAGTAAATTTTGCTGAGGTAATGAATTAATGGAAAGAGAATTAAGAATATAAAGTATCTTTTTACAAAGAATCTACAGTGTTAGAGTAGGTCTATATCTACCTTTTTTGAAAGAATTTTATCCATACCAGAAAAGGATATTTATGTCACAAATATTCTTCAATAAGAAAATGTTGTTATACTTCTCAAAGTAAGTCACTTAAGTTTCCAAAAGTCACTAAGTGCTTAAAACACTAAATACATGTTTTATAATATAATTTTTACTGTAAGCAAATGTTTTTTGTTTTTTGTTTTTTTGTGGGTTTTTTTTTGAGACGGAGTCTCGCTCTGTCACCCAGGCGGGAGTACAGTGGTACGATCTCAGCTCATTGCAAGCTCTGCCTCCCAGGTTCACGCCATTCTCCTGGCTCAGTCTCCGGAGTAGCTGGGGTAACAGGCGCCCGCCACCGCGCCCGGCTTTTTTTTTTTTTTTTTTTTTTGTATTTTTAGTAGAGACGAGATTTCACCGTGGTCTCGATCTCTTGACCTAGTGATCCGCCCACCTCGGCCTCACAAAGTGCTGGGATTACAGGCGTGAACCACCGCGCCAGGCCTCTGTAAGCAAATTTTTTAAAAGGCATAATATGAGGTAATTGCAATACACAATATATCTGTGCTTTCTTTTTTATTTTCCTTGATAAAAATAGACAATTGACTGTGATTATAGTCCCTAAGATAACCCTTATAAACTTTCAAAGTTTGTAATCACCTCTTCCTTGACACTTCAAAAAATATCTTTGTTTCTTTGAATTTTGTATATATTCCATTTTAATGTAATTGGAGATTTTGAGCTTCTTCACAATTCCTTCTAAGTTTTCAATAAGCATACTAAATTGTGCATCCAAGATCTGAATCCTGGAATACTTCTTAGGAGCTGATGACTGATAGGCTTATTACTGAATTTTTCCCAGGGATATTGAATCATTCCTGATTGTTGATCTTTCCCCAGAGAATCTTTTTCCAGGGTGAGTAAACAGCCAATCTGTGCTTAATTCCACAATTTAGAGACTCATAGTCCAGATTTTTCTTAAATTGCCCATACGTGCCTTCCTGTGTAAAGATGCTTTTCTAATGTGAAAGAAGTGTGAAAAGAGGGACAAAAGACATGTGGATCCCTCTATTTTGCATAGACATTAAGAGATTTCTTTGAAAGAAGCCACTCATTTAAGATCTGGCACATCTCACAATTCTTTTTTATTTTGTTGTTGTTATTATTATTATTATTATTATTCCTTAAGTTCTAGGGTGCATGTGCACAACATGCAGGTTTGTTACATATGTATACATATGCCATCCTTGCCCTAAACAGCTACTCGGCATCTTGCATCTGGGTTACCTTATTTTTAATGTTGCTAAACAAAAATTTTATTTGCCTTAGGTGATAGCTGTAAGATTTGCATTAATATGTAACAATAATTATGAACACCTATAAGCTTTACCCACTGCACTGGAAACACTAGAAGGCCATGGACTGTACATGATCTTTTCACTATTACATGCCAGCACATAGCATTCATTCATTCACTTAACACAAATTTATTAAGTATCTACTATGTGCCAGGCTCTGTTCTAGGGTTAGCAAAGAACAAAATAATGAGTGCTCTCAAAGAACTTACATTCCATTGGCTGGCTCATGGAACTACTCAATGAGCTTTAGATTGCTTCATTAAAAGAGTGAATAAATAAAAGAATTGGTGTCTCTAGAAATAACTTGTATGTTTATAAAATGATTCAAAAATAGGCCGGGCACAGTGGCTCATGCTTGCAATCCTAGCACTTTGTGAGACCGAAGCGGGCAGATCACCTGAGGTCAGGAGTTTGAGACCAGCCTGGCCAACGTGGTGAAACCCTGTATCTATTAAAAATACAAAAAAACTAGCCAGGAGAGGTGGCGGGTGCCTGTAATTCCAGCTACTCAGGAGACTGAGGCAGAAGAATCCTTTGAACCCGGGCGGCAGAGGTTGCAGTAAGCCAAGATCGCGCCTTTGCACTCCAGCCTGGGTGACAGAGCTAGACTCTGCTACACAAATAATAAAATAAAATTAAATTAAATTAAAAAATAATTCAAAAACAGCTATGTAGTTTTTACCTTCTGGAGACAAATCACTAACTAGTGGTATAAGTGAGCATTTTATGTAATGTATTTTTTATCTTTTTTTATTAGTGTGTTTTCTTTCTTTACTCAGTTTTCTCTCTTTATGCACCCATTAGGAGATGTCATTATTTATGATGATTTATTATTTTTGCTGGAGGATGGCTACACTGAAAGGTAATCATTATCACCCCCAAATATAAAAAGTGACACAATAAAAATGTAAAGACTTCATGCTCATATTACTGCTATAGAAAATACACTGATGATATCAATAATGTTTTCATTACATATATCTTAAATATATATAGAGATGAAAGACTTATAAAGGGAAATAATCTGTCAACATATAGATAAATTTAATGTACATCATTTAATATTTTGATCTGATTTAAATAAACAAGTGGAACTGCTAATCCCTCCCTCCAAAAAACTACTACAGTTTAAATTTTCCCAACTTTCATTTGCTCCATAAATTCCAATCACATGCAATAAAGTGCTCATGTAATTATATTTCACTAAACTGACATTGGTTTGTGTTTGGTTTTACATTTACTTTCATCCATTCATTTGTTCTTCTATTTTTCACCATATACTTATCTGCTTCCAACTACTGTATTTCACACTAATCTCTGTCCCCATGTTGTTTACAAACATGAATGAGAAGTCCTTGTAAATCATGATTTCTATTTATATATCCATTAAAGTAATAATTATTGCTATAATTGGATCAGATGCAATTTTCATTGTAATGAACGTTTTAAACTCAATATAAATTATTCACTTTTAGGATTTACTTAGTATTTGCTTATATTTTAGTATTTAGTATTCAATTTTAGTGCTTAAGGTTTATGTTTATATTATTGTAATGGAAAAAGCCACTATTACTTTTACACCAAGCTAATATTACAAATGATTTACTATTTATGTAAAATATTTATATTGAACATATAGTATTATCAGCAGGATTATGAATGAAAGAATAATTTAGAATAATTAATAAAGGCCATCACTGAGTCTGGGTCTTTTTTTCTTTCAGATGATATCACCTTTTTTTTTTTGAGACAAGACTTCACTCTGTCACCCAGACTGTAGTGCAGTTATAGGATCATAGCTCAGTGTATCCCAGAACTCCTGAGTTCAAGTGATCCTCCCACCTCAGATTCCCAAGTGCTGGGACTACAGGTGTGCATCACAACACTCCGCTATTTGTTTTTTTAAAATTTTATTGTAAAGATGTGGTCTTGCTTCATTGCTCAGGCAGGTCTCAAATTCCTGGCCTAAAGTTATCCTTCGGACTCAGCCTTTCAAAGCACTGGGATTATGAACGTGGGCCATTGCACCTGGCCTATCCCTCTTATTAACATAACTATGTATCCTCTTGCTTTTGTGTTACACAACATTTAGTAACCTAATGGGTATATTTTGGTGTGCTTTCTACACAGCTATTTACTAGTGTGCAAATTAGGATTTTTCAAACATTATGAATATTGCTAATTTTCTTATCATTTTCCCTTAACGATTTAAATTCCAGATTACCCATGTGCTCTATAGGGTTTCAGTGATCCCATATCACAAATCTAATCACCTGAGTTATATTTCAGTAGATCTAATGTGGTGGTCAGAATTATTTATAGCCTATGCTATGTATAGCATGACAGGTAATTTAAGATAGAGTTACAGGCCTTTATTGAAGAACAGACTTTTGGAATAATAGAAAAGTTAGCGTGCCATCATCCAGTGTGTATGTTCTCATGAGTGCTCTCATATTCAACATATGAACTGTCAGAGAAATCATTTACCATGGATGTCTCTGACGGATGAGTTACTCATTCTGCCTAATGAACCTCTCAGCATTTCCGCTCAACAGTAACTAAGCATATTCTTTACAGTTTTCAATGTTCAAATACCCAGTATATTGCTAAGTCCTTAGGGGAACTCAACAGTTCCTTGATTATTATTAGATTATGATCCAAATAGATTAGGGAAGAAAAAGATAGACAGAAACATTATCAATGATAAAATTTGACATATTTAGGCACACCAATATTAACTTTAAAGAGGGCTGGCACATTATCTATTAAACCTGTGACTACAATAAAAAACTGTTGTTCAAAATTGATCAATTAATTAATAGACTTTTTGTTTCTTTGTTTTTTGAGACGGAGTCTTGTTCAGTCACCCAGGCTGGAGTGCAGTGGCGCCGCGATCTTGGCTAACTGCAAGCTCCGCCTCCCGGGTTCACGCCATTCTCCTGCCTCAGCCTTCTGACTAGCTGGGACTACAGGCGCCCGCCACCACGCCCGGATATTTTTGGATTTTTAGTAGAGAAGGGGTTTCATCATGTTAGCAAGGATAGTCTCGATCTCCTGACCTCGTGATCCACCCACCTTGGCCTCCCAATATTATACTTATATAATACATATGCTACATTGATAGATCTCTTTCATAAAAGCCTTCTTCAAGGTGTTTATATGTACTCCAAGATGTATTTTACATCTATATATGTATCTATTTACATTGATACATAAGTATAGAGAAATATATAAATATATATGTAGTCATATAACTATAGACATATTTGATATATTTTATATATTAGTCTCAATACTATTATTGTAATTACAGCAGTGTATTGAGTCTTTACAATGTTTAATATGTATCATTTATTGGAACATTTTTCATTAAAGATGCTCTTTACTTTCAAATTAAAAAAAAAGATTAAAATCAGCAAAATAGATGATATAAAATCTCCTTGTTTCTATGAAAATTGTTAAACCATGTTTTATTTGACATTTGGAATGATTTTGTAATCCACGTGTTTATTTAGCATCCATTATCATAACTTCCTAAGAAATTCAACAATTCTTTTATGCCCAATATAGATCATAAAGGGAAAAGGGCAAATATCTCTTCATTTCTTTCTTTGCAACTGATATTTGATGATAGATTAGTGGCCACACCTACTCACAACTTAATTTTAAGTGATGTAGCACTGATTATGCTGTTGAATATATGAGTAATATGTCATTTTTATTATTAACTGTCATATTTAAGTAGGAAAAAATATGAAATTTTAAACATGTGAAGATTTCTTTAAATTATCCATATTTACTGAGACTTTTTCTTCCCTATGTATTCACAGTAACACACAGAACTCTAGCTCATTCGACTCTATGGATTAGCTTTATACATTTTGCACACGTGAATCTGGACTTAACTTCTCTGGAATCAGAACTAATCTATGGTGAAATATGGAGTATTGAAATGCAAACAAAATCAACACTGCCAAGAAACATCCCCAACAATCTGCTATTTACATAAGTTAACCCATATTGTGGACTATTGAGTCTTGGCAGTAGACAAGTTGGCTACCTAATCTGTGCAGTCATTGAATTTTTTAATACCTGGAAAGTTTCTATTCCTTAAAATATTATGTAGTTTTAAATATAACTTTTTTCTGGGTAGTGACTAAATGTATATGCTGGAATGAGATCAATGTATATTTTACATACAAATAACTAAAGTGTGTATGTTTAAAGCAAATTATAAGTGATGCAAGAAAATAAGAATTTGATATTAATTTCTAGTTTTTCTATACCAGTCTAAGAAATTGATGAAAGCCCTTAGGTGGTACAGGAAAGTGTTTCCACTCTGGATTATGTTTTTTCCTACATATTCCCACGTTCTTTTCCATCTACACTCTCAGCAAAGAGTCTTCATTTCTTATGAAGACCTATTGCTACATGCAAATTTTTCCTCGTTTTAACTGATGAAGTAATTGAAGTGTGCTTCATGTACTATACCAGTATAGCTTACCCACTGCATGATGCCTTCCTGTGCCAGCATCCTGGGTTACTTGGTATGTTGTTTTCCTATGGTTTCCCTAGCCAAAGATCACGAACTGGGAGTCTTGGAAACAGAAATTTATTATCTCACAGTTCTGCAGGACAGAAGCCAACCATTAAGGTGTCAGCGGGCATGTGCTTCCCCTGACTATGGATAGAATCCTTACTTGTTTCCTTGTAGCTTCTGGTGACGGTCATCAGTTTTTGGTGTTCCTTGGCTATATCACTCTTATTTCTACCTCTGTTACCACATTGGCTATCTTCTCTCTATATATCTGTGTCTCTTCTGTTTTTCTTTTATTTTTTATTTTTTTGTAGAGAAGGGAGTCTTGTTATGTTGCCTAGGCTTGTCTTTATCTCCAGGCCTCAGGCGATCCTCCTGCATGACCCTCCCAAAGCACTGGGATTACAGACATGAGTCTCTTCCCTTTTTCTTAAAGAGATACACAATCATACTGAATTAGAGCCCACCCTAACTGATTATAATCTCATCTTAACTTGATTACATCTGTAAAGACTCTCTTTGCAAATAAGCTGATATTTACAGGTCCTGGGGGTTAGGACTTCGACGTATCTTTTAGCGGGATACAGTTCAGTTTTAACACTCAGTAATCAAAGGAATGGCTCCTCTTGTGTTAGGTCTTACTGTTCTGACTCTACAGATGCTGCCTCCCATCCTTGCTATACTATTATGTTTCCTGGGAGATTAAGAGTCTGCCAAATTTAGGGATGCCATTCCTTGCTGGGTCAAATAATAGTTTGATTTTTCCTTTTTTAAATTTACATTAAGGTAGAAGATCTGAAGACCTGAAGACAGAATATAGTCAAAGGAATTTGCCTTTTTTCTCCCATTAAAGGAAAAATCTAAGCAATAGGCACCATTACCACTTGCTCTGCTTTCAGGTTTTTGTCTTAATGCCAGAAATTTCAGTGACTCAAAAGACCTTGGGGATAGGAGTTGATATTGTAAAGAAACTGGGGATATTTGGGGAAGAAAAAAAAAATCATCAACCAAGTCCCAATAAGGAATCTCCAGTTACCATTCTAGCAAAAAGGAATTTATATTTTGACCCTTTATTATATTCTTAGGGCAGGATTGTCAGCCCTTTTATTTTTTGCCCTGAGGCAGGATGGTAGGTCCCTGGTGAAATTTAATTATAAACCCTGCCTTATCTTTATGAAAACCAATCACAACCTTGCCCTTGTTGAAATGAGTTACTCTATAATGGATTTAGGAAGAAACACATATATTTTTTTTAAAAACTACATAAAGTGCCTCAAGCAGGGAATGTTCATGTTATTCACTCTCCTTTATGCTGATACATAGATCGGCATACTCATACATATAGGTTAACATGCATACATTACTTACGAAAAGGAATGGTAAACCCTTTTTTTTTGGCTGGCATTTCTACACGACTCAGAGTGTGGTTTCTAGCATATTTTCACTGATATTTTTTCCAAACACTATGCAACATATCACTACCTGTAGGAGTAAGGACTCTTTCTTTCTTTCCCTCCCTCTCTCCCTCCCTCCCTTCCTTCGATCTTTCTTTCTTTTTTTGAGATGGAATTTCGCTCCTGTCACCCAGGCTGGAGTGCAATAGCACGATCTCAGCTCACTGCAACCTCCGCCTCCTGGGTTCAAGCAATTCTGCTACCTCAGCCTCCCGAGTAGCTGGAATTACCGGCACCTGTCACCATGCCCAGTTAAGTGTTGTATTTTTAGTAGAGATGGGGTTTCACCATGTTGGCCAGGCTGGTCTCAAACTCCTGACCTCAGGTGATCCACCTGCCTCGGCCTCCCAAAGTGCTGGGATTACAGGTGTGAGTAATCACACGCGGCCTGAGAAGGGGCTATTTCTATGTATATGTTTTAACACAGACAAATAAGATCTACAACTTATAATATAATGAGACACACTATTATAACAGCCTATAGATGAAGATTTTCATATTTGGAGTTGACAAGTTTCATAATGAAAATTAAATTGGTTTGGATGTAACATGGTGAGAATTGTATGGCTTCACAGTGGGACAGACTGGGTTACAATTCTGGTTTTATTCCTTACTAGCACAGAGATCTGAAGAAGGTCGGCTGGAAAAAAACATAAAAAATCATCTGTCATATACATGGTACTCATTTAGGTTGTCCAGTAATAAACCTTGACGCCAATTGCTATCAAATGAATGTGTGACCCTCCACCACTCCCACCAAATTTATATGTTAAAAGTTAAATCCCATTGTGTTAGTATCTGGAGATGCGGCCTTTGAGAGGTGATTAGGTAACGATAGTAGAGACCTTATTAGCTAATCTTTGATGGGATTAGTGCCCTTATACAAGAGAACCCAGAAAACTCACTTGTCCCTTGTGCCAAGTGAGCATACACCAAAAAGGTGCCCTCTGTGAACCAAGAAACAGGCCCTCACCAAACACTAAATCTGCTAGCACCTTAACCTTGGCGTTCTTAGCTTTCACATCTGTGAGAATTAAGTGTTTTTTAAGAACCACAGTCTATGGTAATTCTGTTACAGCAGTCAAAAGGGACTAAGACACTCATCTTTTGACAGTTGAATTTAACATCCTATATAAACATGTAATTTCTGCTGTGAATTAATATTCTTAAGAGAAGAATATGCAAAAAAAAAAAAAAAAGTTTTAGCAAAACTCTAAAGATGGAGTAAAACTAGAGCCTAGAATTTGTAATCTGAAAAGCTACTTGCCATTCTGACTACTTTTCTGCCTCTAGAAAACAGTGGATAAATCCTTCATCTTCTCCACATCCTACAAGTTGAAGATCAAATTGGTATAAACTAGCTACAAATTAATTTTAAAAATATTTCAAGGGAAGCATTCCATTTTTGAAATATAAAAGTTTTAATATTTTATATTTTATGTGCTAAAACCTTTTAAAGATCAGAAAATTGGAAGTTTCATCTTTTCAATAAAAATGAGGTAATATAATATGAACTTAACATTTTATTAAACTATTTTTATATAAAATGTAAGATTTTGATATCCCAAATTATACCAACTTTGAATAAACTGTTTTGAAAAATGAAGTGCAATTAACATAATGAAGTACAGAAATTATATGTGCTGTATAAATTTTTACAAAATAAACACAACACTACCATCATGCATTAAACAGAAGATTAGAAACATCTCTGTGTACATTACCAGTAACTATTCCTCTTTCAAAAGTTAATCCCTATTCTGACTTCTTTTACCATCGATTAAGTTTGCCAATTTATCAAAGGCATATAAATAGAATTATATTACATAATAGGTATCATTTTGCTTCTATCTTCTTTTGATCAACGTTATGTTTTTGAGATACAACCACATAATTCTCTGTAGTAGTACCCCATTTTCTTCATTGTTAATTAGTTTTCCATGACATGACTACACCAGTATTTATCTAATGTATTTTTTAAGGATATTTAGGTTATTTCCAATTGGGAAAAATTATGAATAAATAATTTGCCAATGATTGTTTTATTTATGTATATTGTAGAATATTTACTGGCATTTTGTTGAATATATGGCAATATTACTATTTATGATTTTAAATATTAGCACTATTTTGGAAATTAAAACTGTCCCACGATGACCATTTGTGAATGCATATTTATATATGCTTATGTGGAGAATATACGTAGCATTATGAACAATTTCTATGTTTTTATAATTTAATTTATTTTTTTTTTAAGATGGAATCTCACTCTTGCCAAGTCTGGAGTGCAGTGGAGGGATCTAGGCTCACTGCAACCTCCACCTCCCAGGTTCAAGTGATTCTCTTGCCTCAGCCTCCCAAATAGCTGGGATTACAGGTGTGCGCCACCACACTCAGCTAATTTTATTTATTTATTTAGTTAGTTAGTTAGTAGAGATGGGGTTTCACCATGTTGGCCAGGCTGGTCTCGAACTCCTGACCTCAGGTGATCCACCAGCTTCCACGTCCCAAAGTGCTGGGATTACAGGTGTAAGCCACTATGTCCAGCCATCTATGTTTAACTTTATTAGGCACTGCCAAATAATTTTCCAAAATGGTCATTCTAATTCACATCTGTCAAGAGTTTTTGAGAGTTTCAGTTCTGCCACAACCTCCCCATTGTACTTAGTATCATCAGTCTTGCATTTTAGACATGTTGGTGGCTATAACAGTGATGTCTAGTTGCAGTTTTAAGTGGCATCTCCCTATGATTAAGGGGTTGAGAACAGTTTCATATGTTTCTTTGCCATTTGGACATCCTCTCTTATTAATAGATGTCTTTAAGTAGATTTTTGAAACTTTTTAATATTTGTATTTACTCATAGTATTCTGTAAGTAAATATAAATTTTCTGGAGCAAGACGACATTATTATTATGTACAGGAATAACTGCATTACTACTCCATGTTCTGTTCTTTCCCCCATGTGGGGCAATGCTTGAGAGCCAGATAAGTAGACCTGCTTGGACAACAAAAGAAATTTTCTAATGTTAACAGCGGAGAACACTGAAATTAGGAACCTAGGAGTTTACATGTATGCTGTCCAGATGCCACCAACCCCCGACACTACTCTGAGAAATCAGAGGAATCTAATCTTTCTAATGTGAACAAAGTCTCTTTCAGAAAAGAAGAGGACTGTAGGAGGGATTTTATCTTTTGGAATGTAAGCAAATGTTTATTTATATGGGGTGGGAGGAGAGATAAGGCAAGTATTGTTTCCATGGCTCCAGGTTTTCTCTTACCTTGAAATGTAAATACATGCCTCCAGGCAGTTTAATCTCTCTAGTGTTCTCACTGTCCATTCTGTCATCTTTTGACTTTCAAGCTCTCTCATTAGAGTAAGTTGCTGTTTTCTTTGCTCAGAAAGTCCTTACTTTCTAAAACATGAAAATAGGTATATTGCTTCTCAGCTGCTTTTTGTCCAATTTTCTATTAAATTATCTGTCTTATTTATATAGGGTTGTAGAAATTCTTTATATATTTGGGTTGTATGTTTTGTAGCCTCTCGTTCTATGCTGGATTTCTGCATTTTTTACTCATTTTATTTCCATGGTTTAATATCAATATTTTATGCTATCTTCCAGTTTAATAAACCTCTCAACTGCTGTATCTAATCTGTTATTAAACCCATTTACTGTAATCTGTTTTATTTTTTGAAATGAGCTTTTGCTGTATTGCCCAGGCTGCTCTTGAACTTCTGGGCTCAAGTAATCCTCCCACCTCAACCTCCCAAGTAGCTGGGACTATAGGCCCATGTCACCATGTCAAGCTTACTGCAATCTTAATTACATTTTTTATATTATTTAGAATTTCTATTCTATTATATTTCTGTATGCCTGATCTGTAGCAAATTTCTGTATTTTTTCACCTTTTGAAAAAACATACTAATCACAGTAAATTCAGGGACAGTGTCTGATACATCTGATAGATGAATCACCTATGTGCTTTTTTCCTCTTGGTCTTATTTCCTGATAAATTTTTATTGAATGTTATAAATTCTAAATGGAAATTGTAGATGTTCCACATGATGCTACATTCTCCATAGAGGATTTAATTTTGCTTTTGATGAAGAATTTGATTAAAGGAAAATCACCTTACACCCTAATCCACTCTCAGATGAAGGGGACTGGATTTTGGAATTTTTTCTGGTTCCTTTAAATCTTACTCTTAGGGTTTAGTATTTCAGTGTTTTCTTCTGAAATCCTGGATATAAGAATCCATCCTTCCTGAAGAGCACTGATATCCAGTTTTTGTTTTCCTAGAATTTTTGGCCTCAGGAAACTTTGTTTGGGCTCTCAATCTGTAGGTATTATGCCATTTATAAATCACCAAATAATTTACAGAGGGAACTGACACTAAATGTCAGCTTTACCTTAGTGCATTTAATCATTTCTTCAAGACCATGGTGCTCTAAATTCTGACTGCCTTAGTAGTTCGCTGATACGGAAAAAAAAAAAAAAAAAAATTGTTTTTGTTTTGTTTCTTTCGGCTGTGTTTTGCAAAATTGTTTCAGTATTTTGTTTTCCAGTTATTATTCGCAAGAGGGCTTATGTTCTAAGTTGTCATTACAGCCAGAGATTGAAGTCTTACTAAAGCTACAATAATTCCTAAGTTTCTACATATCAGTTAGCCTTGATCAAAAATTTTACTTTTTTCATAGAAGATTTTTGCTGTATCATATTGTCATGCTTTATCATTTCATGTTCTTAGAACTCCTACACACTCATGCTAGTTTGTAATTAAATTGTTTTCTGAATAACTCAGTTTACATCTGTATCATCACTAGACTGTAAACTCAAAGAATGGAAGGGCTGTGCCAATTTGCTTACCATGCAATTTCTGATGCCTATCATACAGCCGACACTCAATGAATACTTTAAAATTCTGTCTAAACAAATAAGTACATGGGAAATATTTAAGAAAAAAACATACAAAATTCGGCTAGCTCTCAATTAAGTGTTATATTGGTCTAAATTCAATAGATTCATATAGGTTAGTCAAGCAAATTTTATAGGAAAAGTTTCTCTAGAAATTAAAATTAAAATATGACTAAAATTGTACATGAGCTATTTTCTTTATAGCATCATTATTAAAAATTCAATCACATACTGTAGATGCAGTACTTTTAAAAAGAGTTTTAAATAAAAAAACAGTGTCAACTATTTTATAAAAATACTTGAAAGCTCTGGTGTGAAAAACAAACTTAAATGTAGATAATAAGTAAATATGATTGTATGTAAATGCTTACATCAGAGACAAATGAGATAAAGTTTATTAAAGTCTTAAAAATACAGTTAAATAAAATTTGTTTTAAAAGGCATGTTTAATAGCAGGAAATTTTATATATAGTCTATTAATAAATGAACATAATATAAAAGAAGTTATCCTAAATTCTCAGTTCCATAAACAATATAAATTTTCTAGTAACATTCTCATCTTTGACATATGGCCTAAAAATTTCAACAGATTACCACTTAAACTATTTTTTTGTTTATTTGTTTCTAACAAGTGTTCTTTTGAACCTTAATTTTGGACAATCAGTCCCTGAAATCTGCTAAGCCAACATGTTGTCTACTATTATGAAACTATATTATTGAAGGAGAAAAAAATCTATGAACATACCTACTTAAATTTTCTACTTATGGAATTTTTTTGTAAGGAAATTTCAAGTCAGAAGTAGATAGATGACAGATCAGTGCCAGAGTCACATAGTTCCTATTGGCAACAAGATAGAAATCTAATATTTCTATTTCAAATGACATGCTATAAAATACAGAGATACATTTTGGAGTCAGGATTTAGTAGTTGTTAGAATAACATCTCCATATGGCCAAGGACAAATACAATTTTATCATCAATAAGATACTAGATAAAGGCAACTAGAAAAAAAGCCTGATTACCGACAAAGGTAACCCCATCAGGCTAACAGTGGACTTCTCAGCAGAACCATAAAAGCCAGAAGAGACTGGGGGCCTAAAAAAGAAAAGAAATTCTAATCAAGAATTTCACACCCTGCCAAACTAAGTTTCATAAGTAAAGGAGAAATAAAGTATTTCTCAGACAAGCAATCATTAAGGGATTTCATTGCCACTGGACCAGCCTTACAAGTACTCTTTAAGGGAGTTCTAAACATGGAGATGAGCAAAATCTGCTCCCATAAAACCATACCTAAGTACATAGCCCACAGACACTTTAAAGCAACTGCACAACAGAAACTACAAGCTGACAACTTCATGATAGAATCAAAACCTCCCGTATCAATGTTAATTTTGAATTTAAATGGTTTTAATGCCCTACTTCAAGGGGAGGAGGGGCAAGTTGGATTAAAAAAAAAAAAAGACTCATCTATCTACTATTTCAAAAGACTCACCTCACATGTAAGAACACCCTAGACTCAAGGCAAGGGATTGGAGAAACATCTATCACACAAGCTGAAAACAAAAAAAAAGCAAGAGTCTTTATTTGTATATCAGATAAAATAGACTTTAAACCAACAACAGTAAAGAAAAGGACAAAGAAGGGCACTAAAAAAAATAATACAAGGTTCAATCCAACATATGACTTAACTATGTTATATACACACCCAGCATTGGAACACACAGATTCATCAAACAGGTACTTCTAGACCTACAAAAAGTCTTAAACAGCAACACAATAATAGTAGGGTACTTCCACATGCCACTGACAGTGTTAGAGAGACCAAGGCAGAAAACTAACAAAGCAATTCTGGGCTTACATTTGACTTTTGACCAATTGAACCTAACAGACATTTACAGAACACTCCACTCATCAACCATAGAATATCAATTCTTCTCAACTGCACACAGATCATAATCTAAGACTGACCACATGCTCAGTCATAAAACATGTCTCAATAAATTCAGAAAAGTCAAAATTATACAAACCATACTTTTGGACCATAGTGGAATAAGAATACAAATCAATACTAAGAAGATCACCTAAAATCACTACATTATATGAAAATTAAACAATTTGTTCCTGAAAGACATTTGGGTAAACAACAAAATAAAGACAGGATTTAAAAATTATCTTAAATAAATGAAAACAGAGACACACATACCAAAATTTCTGGGTTACAGCTAAAGCAGTGTTTATAGTGCTGAACACCTATACCAAAAATTAAACACTCTCAAATTAACAATCTAACATGACATAGGAACTAGAAGCACAAGATCAAACTAACCCCAAAGCTAACAGGAGAAAAGAAATAAATAAAATCAGAGAAGAATTGAATGAAATTGAGATCCAAAAATTCATACAAAGGATCAACAAAATGAAAAGCTGGTTCTTTGAAAAAAATCAACAAGATTGATAGATCACTAGCTAGAGTAACAAAAAAAGAGAGAAGCTCCAAATAAGTGCAGTCAGAAATGACAAAGGTGACATTAGAACTGATCTCACATAAACACAAAAGCTCCTCAGAGACATTTATGAACACCCCTATGCATACAAACTTGAAAATCTAGAGGAAATAGATAAATTCCTGGAAACACACAATCTCCCAAGACTAAGTCAGGAAGAAATCAAAACCCTGAACAGATGAATATTGAACTCTGAAACTGAATCAGTAATAAAAAACTTACTAACCAAAAAGAGATTTGGAGCAGATGGATTCACAGCCGAATTCTATGAGATGTACAAAGAAAAGCTGGTATAAATCCTACTAAACCTATTCCAAAAATAGGGGAGGAGTGACTCCTCCCTACATAATTCTACAAAGCCAGCATCGCTCTGATACCAAAACCTGGCAAAAACACAACAACAACAACAACAATAAAACTGCCAGTCAATTCCCCTGATGAACAAAAATGCAAAAATCCTTAACAAAATGCTAGCAAACCAAATCCAGTAGCATATCAAAAGTTAATTCACCATGATGAAGGAAACTCACTATGATCAAGTAGGTTTTTTTCTTGAGATGCAGGACTGGTTCAACATACAGAAATCAATAAATGTGATTTGTCACATAAACAGAATTAAAAATAAAAACATATGATCACCTCATTAGATGAAGAAAAAGCTTTTGATAAAATCCCGTACCCTTTTGTGATTAAAAACCCTGAGAAAACTAGACACCAAAGCAACATACCTCAAAATATTAAGAGACATCTATGACAAACCCACAGCCAACATTAGAACATATAGATAAAAGCTGGAAGCATTTCCATTAAGAATGTGAACAAGACAAGGATGTCCACTCTCACCACTCCTATTCAGCATAGTACTGGAAGTCCTATCCAGAGCAATTAGGCAAAAGAAAGCAATAAAATGTATCCAAATAGTAATTGAAGAAGCCAAATTATCTCCCTTCATTGATGTTATGATTCTGTACCTAAAAACCCTGAGGACTCCGACAAAAGGCGGCTAGGGTGACAAATGACTTTAGCAAAGTTTCAGGATAGAAAACTAATGCACAAAAATCAGTAGCATTTCTATACACCAATAACATTCAAGCTCAGAAACAAATCAAGGATGTAATCCCATTTACAGTAGCCACAACATTTATAAAATGCCTTGTAATATAGCTAACAAAGAGGTAAAATACCTCTACAAGGAGAACCACCAAACACTGCTGAAAGAAATCATAGATAATAGAAACAAATGGAAAAACATCACATGCTTATTGACTAGAAGAATCAGTATCATTAAAATGGCCATACTGCCCAAAGCAGTCATCAGATTCAATGCAATTCCTATGTAATTATCAACTTCATTTTTCACATAATTAGAAAAAAAGATTCTAAAATTCATATGTAACCAAAAAAGAGCTCAAATAGCCAAAGCAATCTTTAGCAAAAAGAACAAAGCTGGAGGCATCACACTACCAGACTTCAAAATATACTATAAGGCTACAGTAACCAAAAAAGCATGGTACTGGTACAAAAACAGATACGTGGATGAGTGCAACAGAATGTAGAGAACCCAGAAATAAAGCTGCACATCTACAACCATCTGATCTTCAACAAAGTCAACAATAACAAGCAATGGGGAAAGGAATTCTTATTCAAAAAATGATCTTGGGATGCATGGCTAGCCATATGCAGAAGAATAAAACAGGACCTATATATAAAAATTAACTCAGGATGGATTAAAGACTTAAAGGTATGACCTAAAACTATAATAATCCTAGAAGAAAACCTAGGAAACACCATTCTGGATATTGGCCTTTACAAATAATTTATGACTAAGTCCTCAAAAGCAATTGCAACAAAACAAAAATTCACAAGTGGGACCTAATTAAACTAAAGAGCTTTTTGCACAGCAAAAGTAAATAGAAAACCTGCAGAATGGGAGAAGATATTTGCAAACTATGCCTTCAACAAAGGTCTAATATTCAGAATCTATGAGAAACTGAAACAATTCAACAAGCAAAAAAGTAATACTAATAACCTTATTAAAAATGGGCAAAAGCCATGTACAGACACTTCTCAAATGAAGACATATCTATGGCCCATAAATATGTAAAAAATACTCAATATCACTAATCATTAGAGAAATGCAAACCAAAACCACAATGAGAAACTATCTCACAGCAGTCAGAATTTCTATTATTAAAAATGACAAAAAATAACAGATGCTTGTGAGGCTATGGAGAAAAGCAAACACTCATACATGGTTGGTGGGAATGTAATTTAGTTCAGCCACTGTGGAAAGCAGTTTAGAGATTTGTCAAAGAACTTAAAATAGGACTACCATTTGACACAACAATCCCATTACTGGGTAGATACTCAATAAAAATAATAATAACAAATTGTTCTACAAAAAAGACACATACACTCATATACCCACTATAGCACTATTCACAATAACAAAGACATGGAATCAACCTAATTGCTAACTGACAGTTGACTGGATAAGGAAAATATGACACATATATACCATGAAATACTATTCAGCCATAGGAAAGAACAAAATTATGTCCTTTGCAGCAACATGGATTCAGCTGGAGGCCATTATCTCAAGCAAATTAATGCAGGAACAGAAAACCAAATACCACATGTTCTCACTTGTAAGTGGTAGCTAAACATTGAATACACATGGACATAAAGATTGGAACAACAGATAATGGGAACTCCTAAAGGACGGTGATGGTGAGGGGGGCAGGGTGAAAAATTACCTATCAGGTACAATGCTCACTACCTTGGTGATGGGATCATTTGTACACCAAAACTCAGCAACACATAATTTACCTATAACAAACCTGCACACGTGTCACCTGAATCTAACATAAAAGTTGGAAAAATAAGATATTAGAAGTAATATCAAGCTTTGTTTTATAAAAGAATATGATTGTTTAATCTGTTTACTGAGTTTAGTGTAAGATATATTATTGCTCATATTTAAACTTTCTTAATAAGTGAATTATATTGATGTAAAGAACAATGTATTTAAAGCAAGACAATTCTAAGTTAGAATTCTGGCTTTACAATCTATCATTTGCTTCACCTTACAGTTTTGTTTCCATATCTGTAATATCATGCTGAAATTACTTAGCATTCATTCAGACATAAAATGACTAAGGTAAAACATCCACAAAGTGCCTAGCAGAATTCCTGGCTCATATTAAACATCTTCAATATGCCAAAATTTTTTCTTTTCCCCTTGTGTAAATGTTGTTAAATTATTTTATATCTATTGTATAATTTTTATTCATTTAAATATTCATCTTGTAATCACCATATTTTGTTTATAAGTTGAAATGTTTTCTACAGATTCTGGCATAAATTATTTTCCTTTTTCAGAACAACTCTTTAAAAAGATAATTGTATTAAAAAGTTGGAATGTAAATAAAATATTTCATTGAGAAAAAAGTTATAATAACCTTTTTGACCATGGACTAAATTGTAACCATGTGCTATTACCAGAACTAAGAGGTCTGAACCTCTTGAAGTCGCAGGGAAAAATGATGAAGATGGAGCTTAGCCTGATTTTCAGAGTTTCAGGGAGCTCTACAATCAGGTAATTTACACTGTCTTAAACACAAAAGAACAGAAAATATAATTCATGAAATGCATCTCCAAAACTTTATAATGCCAATTCCAGAATCTGTTCCTTTGATGACAACCAATTGTTATTAATGTTAGCCTGTCAAGAACTGAATGGAATCTACAAAATGAAGGTTTAAGTTTAATATTTCCAGTTCAAATAACATATTCTAAAGTACAGAGATCCATTTTGGAGTCGAAATTCAGAAGTAGCTATTTTTACTCAACTCACCTTCCCAGAGCACTCAAAATGGTGCAAGAGATTGGTTTGCCACTCTCAGGCTACCCAGGTGAAGATCCTCTTGTTGATGCAGAAAGACTCCCCCTACTGACACCCATGTTCCTATATCTTAGATTGGCCATCTTCAAGCTTGTCTTCTCAGGTCCTGGGTAGGGACGGGTAGCACTACTATGAGGGCTGAAGTTAGAGAATGGGAGGAATGAGAAAGTACTGCCCTGGCATCAGATACGCACTTGGTAGAAAACATAATTCACGTACTCAAAGAGCCATTCTGTTTTTCACTTTCACTACAGTATTTAACAAGTGAGATATTCAACACTTTATTATAAAATGGGATTTGTGCTGATAATTTTACCCAATGGTAGGCTAATGTAAGTGTTCTGAGCATGTTTAAGATAGACTAGGCTGCTATGATGTTCGATAGAAGTGTTAAATGCATTTTCTACATCATCTTTTCAAACTACGATGGGTTTATTCAGACGTAACCCCATCGTAAGTACAGATGCATCTGCATATTTTGGAAATTAAGCCCTTATCTGACACATAGTTAGCAAATATTTTCTCGTTCCACAGGCTGCCTTTCCACTCTCTTGTTTTCTATGCTGTGCAGAAAAAAAAAAGAAAGAAAAGAAAAGAAAGAGAAGAAATCAAAGACTCTGAATGTGTAACTGATTTGCCCAAGACCACAGAATTAGAAAAAGGCAGAATCAGAACTTGAACTTAATTATTCTAAATCATCCACACTTGTTTGTGCAAAATAAATCCTAAGACATTGTTAAAACTTTTCTAGAAACGCCACATGAAATGTTAACTACGTTAGAGAACTTTGAAATATAGGCAAAAGATACCAGTAGAAAATCCTGGTAATGAAGCCAAGAAGGAAAGAGCAATATGTGACAGGCCCTGAGGGCAACATCTGTTTTGGTTTTATAAAGTACATTTTCTATGTGAAATTACTCTGAAAGAGGCTACTGGCATCTTTTATTCAAGCCAATGACACACACAATACATTGTTTATGTCTACCATCTAAGAGGAAAAGGACCACCGAACAATTATATGTTCATTGAACCCGTCTCTTAACTAGCAAGGCCAATTTGTGGGTTGATCCAAGAATGTCAGCTGTCACAGTGACCTGCAGATTCATAGATATTTGATGGAATCCTTTATCTTAACAGATTGGATTAATAATGTTCAGTGCTTTTTTCATTCCTTACCACTACTGTTTGAATGTTTATGTCTCCCTACAGTTCATATGTTGAAACCTTATCCCCAGCCCAACAGTATAAGAGGTAGGGCCTCCCCCTCTCCCTTCCTTTCTTTCTTTCTTTCTTTCTTTCTTTCTTTCTTTCTTCCTTCCTTCCCTCCTCTTTCTTCCTTTCTTTCCTTCCTTTCCCTTCCCTTCCCTTCCTTTCTTTCTTTCTTTCTCTTTAACAGAGTCTTGCTCTGTCACCCAGGCTGGAGTGCAGTGGCACGATCTTGGCTCACTGCAATCTTTCTGCCTTCTGGGTTCAAGCAATTCTCTGCCTCAGCCTCCTGAGTAGCTGGGATTATAGGTGTCGGCCACCATGCCTGGCAAATTTTTACAGTTTTTAGTACAGACGGGGTTTCACCATTTTGGCTAGGCTGGTCTCAAACTCCTGACTTCTGGTGATCCACCTTCCTCGGCCTCCCAAAGTGCTAGGAATACAGGTGTGAGCCACCATGCCCGGCCAAGGTAGGGCCTTTAGGAGGGGATTAGATCTTGAGGTCTCTGACCTCATTACTGCTACTAGTGCCCTTATAAAGAGTCCAAGGCAGGGCACGGTGGCTCATGCCTGTAATCACAGCAATTTGGGGTGGATCACCTGAGGTCGAGAGTTCGAGACCAGTCTGACCAACATGGAGAAACCCCATCTCTACTAAAAATACAAAATTAGCTGGGTGTGGTGGCACATGCCTATAATCCCAGCTACTCCAGAGGCTGAGACAGGACAATCACTTGAACCCAGGAGACGGATGTTGCAGTGAGCCAAGATCGTGCCATTGCACTCTAGCCTGGGCAACAACAGCGAAACTCCGGCTCAAAAAAAAAAAAAAAAGTCCAGAGGGAGTTTCTTTGCCCCTTCTGGCACATGAGGAGATGGTGAGAAGGTGCCATCTATGAACCAGGAAACAGACCTCACTAGAACTGAATCCTGCTGACACTCTGATTTTAAACTTCCAGCCTCTGGAACTGTGAGAGGTAAATTTCTGATATTTAAAAACTAACCAGTTTGGTGTATTTTGTTACAGCAGCCCAAATGTACTAAACCACTAACATATAGGATTCAGCTCCATTGCTTGGTAATTGAGTTTTTAAAAAAATCAAGTTTTTATAGAACAGTCCTGGTGACAGCATTGTGTGGTTCATCAGAATGGTGGGGGAATAAGTGAGTTATATTTTCTTACTTCATTCAAAGTAAGAGATACAAAACAATAAGAAAATACAGAATAGGTTAATATGGTTATTCATCAGGTACATTGGAATTTTTACTGAATTAGTAAGAATAAACATACTCTCATATTTGAAGTGACCAATGATATATCCTTACTGGTGCAATTATGAGGAGGTATTCCATTCTGCATTCTGATTTTATAACACTAGGAAGCTCTTAGTTGAATCAATCCCAGTAGCTATTTGGAATGACAACAATCCTTTTAAAAACAACCTGTTACCCTTCTCAAAGATAACACGATTATGTAGTTTCGTTGTGCAGAACTAGTTCTTTTCTGTCTTAGAAAACGTGAATGTTCTAATTTACTCACTCATCTTGGTTCAAAGACTATGATAATTCTTTAAATTGGATCCTCTGCTGCAGAATACAGAGGTTGGGAAATTATTTTCTGATTGAAAAATGTGAAAAGTCAATTTACTGACTTTATACTCTTTCTTTGATGTCTAAATATTTACAGTAATGTTCAATGATTCTACAAAAAGTACTTAATATTAACAGTGCTTAATGGTTATACAGAAGTGTAGTCATTATAAATTGTTTAGAAATTGCAGGGATTTTTTTACCACATCATTCTTAGATAAGTCAGTATTCAGGCCACATTTTTATGCATGCTAGAAAAATAAACCAAACGAAGGAAACCTGTCAGAGTAGCTTACCATGGTCTATCTTCAAAATAGGTATGAATTGCTGCTGCTATATCAAGAATATGCAATCTATCCAGATCTTTAAAACTGCTACAGTTAGCAATACTGGCTGATTTTAGAGTATGGTGATTTTTTTCTTCCATTATGAATATAACATAGATAAGCTTTCCAAGATGATATTCTGGAGGTCAGGAGACACCTAAAATATGTCATCATTCTCTGGTGTCTTGCACAAAATCTTATCCAAGGTGACGCCCCAGCAAATGTAAGTTTAATGAATGAATAAATGTTATTAATGCCAGTTTTACATGGAGTAGCCAAATAAAATCAGTTTCAAAAGCTCTAATTTAATGGGACAAGTCCATTCTGTCTATACAAATCTGATCTAGGGGGAATCAGATCTTTTAGGTTTGACTGACATCATTGGCTCCTCTGTAAGTCAGTAAATATTTGTGCTGATATGGCACTTTTACCTTGAAGTAACTGAGCAGATTATAGGAAAGATATCCCTTCTAATTTAATACCAGTAGCATTTAACAATGTGCAGCAACAGCTAACACCAAGGGGCCAATGGGTCAGGAACTTTCCCAAATACTTTTTGCCTATGATTATAATTACATGACCATAGGCTACAGTAACCAGTTAAAGGGCAAAATAAAAAAAAAGAAAAGAAAAAAAGAAAAAAGAAAACTGAATAGAATTAGATTAAATGGAAAGAAGGAAAGAAAGAAAAAGAAAAATCTATAAAGAAAGGGATAAACTTAGTAAGATTATTACATTTTTAGGAGCTTTTTTGTGGCATCCTGTCCACAGGTTAATTAGGATACTTCTCAGATGTGTTCATCAGAGCTCCAGAATTCAGAGAAGAAACATCAGAAGGAAGAGTATCTGATGGGTGGATTTATGCCTCCTTCTCCCACTAACTCTTTCAAATAGCGTAGTTCCCCCTTTATTTACAGTTTCATGATATTTCTACAAAATATTTCACATGAAGAAAGAGATCCACTTTTTAAAAGTGTGTTATTGTTACTTGTTTAAATAAGCACCTTGTCTAAGAGAAGAAATAATAGGTAGTGTGTGAGAAGGTAAAGGTTTAGGCAATTATCTTCATTCTACATTTGACATGTCTATGTTTCAGTCTGCAATATGCCCCCATTAGCTATAGAAAACAGATCTTCAGACACGGATCTTTTATGGCTCCCATTTATCTGCAAAATCCTTTCCTACTATGTCCTTTTCAACTTAGACTCTTCCTAAAGTAGAAACTCCATTTTAATTCTGACACGGCCTATACTTCTTGCCTTCCATTACCTTGCTCATCTGGTCCCTTTCCTACTTAAACTACTCTGACTGAGATTTTTAACTTCTCTTCATATCCTTCTTTGAAATTCTTCCTTTAATGGAAATATATTTCAATGCCCTTCTTCCAACTCCTATCTGGATGGGAACTTTTCTTTCTCTGTATTACATGTTACAAATGTGTAACATTTATTATATATTTGCTTTTAGTTTTTGTGCAGATAAATTAGAAAATCAGCAGCACAGCACATTGGTGAAGACAAAATGCTCTGGGATCAGAAGGCTTCTGCTCAAATTTCATTTTTCCCATTTAATATATCCATATGAACCTGAGCTAATTACTCAAGTATTTGGTGCCTGTTTTCTTATATGCAAAATGAGAAAAATAAATTGTTCCTTGATCACATTTTGTGAAATTTAAATTATAAAAGCAAAAGGCTTATAATAGTACTTTGTATATAGTAAGTGTCCCATGAAACTCCTTATTGATATCAGTATTATTTGACATTTTCAGTATTACTTGGTAATTATATGAATATGCATTATTATCCCCAAAAGACTGCAAGTCCTTTTCACAGGATTCATGTTTTCTTCTATTCTTTATATAATACAGAATATATCAAGGTGATTAGTATGCAATAGGTAAATATTAATTTCTAATTGAATTGAAATAAATTAATGTCTGCTGTACTGTAGAGTTCCTCAATAACATAATCTTGCATCTTTTTTCTCTCTTTTCTGAGTTCCCTGATATAGTTCCAACTTCGGTGATTACATTTGGTTTATAACATGCCTGGTGTACTTTAATTGGAAATGCTGTTTTCTTCTCTCCCATAAGGGTAGAAAAAATAAGAGGCATACCATGATTCCATCCATAAGTGGCTGCATTCCAGTATGACAGAGAGGAGACTAGCTCTACCCCTGCCTACCAGAGTTCTGGGCAGGCAGTATACACATCCTGTAAATGAAAACTCTTTCTGAGGTGCCTTCATATCCTCTCTTGATGAAATAGGCACAATGGTTAATATCCACTGGAAGCTTACTATACTAATATCTCTGTGATAAATTTCTCTGATATATTTTGTATTTATCTCTTCAACAGTGCTAAGAGAAAGTTAGTATGATCATTCTTCCCCAGCCCCCCTTTTTTTTTCACAGATAAGCCAATGAGCTCAGAGAGTTTATATGATGTGCTCAAAGTTACACAGCTAATAAAATGGCAGCATATGAATCTGAAGGCTATTTTATCTGATTTCAGAGACAGTATCTCTTTGCTAGAGGGATTCTTTATATATCAATATCAAGTCTTTCTTTAACCCATTTATGCCTGAGGTTGCAATTTTTTGAATTTTTGCAATCATACGTCGGCGATGACCTTGAGCAGTAGAATATAAATAACTCCCACATGCTTAGCGTTCAAAAAATGGAACGGCAGGCATAAATATGTAAACCATCAGTATCCATCTTTATTAATAAGATTATTTTCAGTGGCTTATCTCTTACACCCTTTACAGAGAACAAATTTTAGCAAGAATAAGACCACTGAGGCATTTAACCCTATCATGAGTGGATGGACAAGTCCATAAAGTATTATGTCTATTAATAACAGACTATCAACTGACAGTTGTGTTCTCTAGGATTTTCTCTTCTTTGCCTTTCCTCCTAGAGGTTACAGTGAGCTGAGATCGTGCTATTGCACTCCAGCCTGGGTGACAGAAGGAAGGAAGGGAGGGAGGCAGGGAGGGAGGGAGGAGAAAAAGTAAGCCCTGAAAGAGCGCATATGAAATATTACATTGCTACAATCAAAGCTAGATAGAGTTCTCTTGACTGGGCAAAGAATAACGGACGAGAATAAGGAAGACAAAAGGGAAGACATGTAAATGCCTGAGTCTCCATAAAGAGTTACTGTGCCTTGTTTATGCTCTATCAAGATAGAGTTTTAAAATGGTGGGTACTAGAAAGTTCAGACAGCTTGGCAAACACATGTCAGAGAGGACCTGCATAACTTAGCCTCAGAGGAGCACAGTGGAAGCTGAAAATCCCTCGTCGTTTTTACATAGTCAGGATGATAAAATTCGGAAGAGATGTTTGCCTACTATATCTGGACAAAAGCCTTTAAACAGTCTCCTAAAGGCTTTATGTGCTTCAGAGTGTCATAGGGCACAACAGAATATGTTGCCTGTTTCTGAGAGAATACACATATGTTATAGATAACTGTAAGACAAGAGGAGGACTTTTATCCACAGCACAGTTACTTAGCACACACCTCCAGGGAATGAAATCCAAAGTTCAGCGAGGAACAAGAAAGAAAAGTACAAAGACCAACTGTCTTCAATTCCTAGAAACTGACACTGTATAATTAACTAAGGTACCCTGACATACATAACCCAGCATAGGGGATAGAAGAAGAGCCTGAACTTTAAGTGTTCAGGTTCTCCCATCCTGAGGAAAGGGGGCTCATAACAGAAATTTAATTTCAGATGCAGAAAATAAAGTTATATTCTGTGCTCAATTCTTATGATCTGAAATCCATAGCCATTTATAATTATTTCACATTTTAACTTTACTATTTCAATTTAAACCAATATTTTTAGATCTTAGATTTTAATTTATTCCATTTGAATAAACTAATTTTAAAAAACACTATAAAATGTGCGCATAATCAGCATTAAATGCTGCTTCTAAACTCTGTGTCTATCTTTTTTATAGTGCTCTTAGCAATGGTATATCACCATGGATATTTCCATTGGGAATAACATACCTCTCTCTTCATTACCTACTCTTGGCAAGAAATTATTACATGATTAAAATATACAATACTTTATACACACATCAATATAAATGAAAACATTTTAACCCTTTTCTGCATCTTCTTTAGAAAATTTTCCAAAGGGTTATGTATCACTAATGTTCAGAAAACTTGTTTTAAAATATTATTTTCCCTTTTCACTCTTTCAATTATCTTACCAGTTTTCTTGATGTTTCAAAGTCTCTTCTTCCAAATCAATCTACTAAAAAGTGACTCCCCATGTTGTTCAGGGTAGCTTCTGATTCCTGCTCCCCTACCCACTTCAACTTCAGAATATACCTTTTGGGCTTTCAGCTCATGATGCTCTTTCTTTGTTTCGCTTATCTCTTATGACGTAATACCCACTCCAACATTTAGTATCTTAAAACAACAAACATTTATCTGCACCCAGTTCTCTAATTTGAGCGGCATTTGGAAGAGAGAGTTTTTCTGTGCTCCACGTGATGTCATCAATAGACACTCAAATGGAGCTGTAAGACCCACTTCTAAAATGGCCCCACTCAAGTGTTTGATGAATTGTGCTGGCTGATGGATAGGAGCTCTGCTAGGGCTGTACAGTCAGAAGCCCTAATTTTTCTCTACCTAACCTCTCCATGGGGCTAAATTCTCATAATGGCAGTCTCAGGATAGTTAGATTTCTTATATGGAGAATGGCTTCCCCAAAAGGAAAAAAGTTGCTAGGCTTTCTTACATCTTAGGCTCAAAGCTTGAGAGCATTACTTCCAACACAACTTACTGATTGTAAATTTGAAGGGAGTGACTTCACAAGACCATGTACAGCAGATGCTATGGTTCCTTAGGGGACATCAGTGAAAGAGTTTCTCATGCTCTTTTATCATGTCAATCCCCAGCAGTCATGTATTTTAAAAATGTATCCATTGTTTTAAATTTTTCACAATGAAGACCAAGAATGGAGAATGATAGACATTAATCAAAGAATAAAACAGCGATTGTAAAATTAGGAGAAGAAGGCAAGGAAATAGTGTTCCAAGAAAAGATAATAGCATAAGCAAAGTTTCTTTGGTTACATGCAGACATGCTGTATTAGTCCA